>NC_140165.1:82467408-82525202 GCF_963971535.1 Notolepis coatsorum | reverse complement strand
GAGACCAGTGTAGAAGGAAGGTGGGTACGAGAGAGAGAGAGAGAGAGAGAGAGAGAGAGAGAGAGAGAGAGAGAGAGAGAGACCAGTGTAGAGGAAGGTGGGTACGAGACAGAGAGAGAGAGAGAGAGAGAGAGAGAGAGAGAGAGAGAGAGAGAGAGAGAGAGACCAGTGTAGGAGGAAGGTGGGTACGAGAGAGACAGAGAGAGAGCAAGAGAGAGAGAGAGAGAGAGAGAGAGAGAGACCAGTGTAGAGGAAGGTGGGTACGAGACAGAGAGAGAGAGAGAGAGAGATACCAGTGTAGAGGAAGGTGGGTACGAGACGGAGAGAGAGAGACACCAGTGTAGAGGAAGGTGGGTACGAGACAGAGAGAGAGAGAGACGCAGAGAGCGACAACCCGTTTACTGTGGTGATATTTGAAGCTTGGCTGACGTGGGAGCAGCAAAACATCCCGATTATCCTAGTTTTAATTTCACTCTCTGGCCGTCTGTAGTGTGGTAGTGAAAGGGTTAACCGTATGCGGTGTGGCAGTTCAAGGGTAAACCTTCTGTAGTGTGGCAGTGCAAGGGTAAACCTTCTGTAGTGTGGTAGTGAAAGGGTTAACCTTCTGTAGTGTGGTAGTGAAATGGTAAACCTTCTATAGTGGTAGTGAAATGGTAAACCTTCTGTAGTGTGGTAGTGAAATGGTAAACCTTCTGTAGTGTGGCAGTGCAAGGGTTAACCTTCTGTAGTGTGGTAGTGAAATGGTAAACCTTCTGTAGTGTGGTAGTGAAATGGTAAACCTTCTGTAGTGTGGCAGTGCAAGGGTTAACCTTCTGTAGTGTGGTAGTGAAAGGGTTAACCTTCTGTAGTGTGGTAGTGAAAGGGTTAAACGTCTGTAGTGTGGTAGTGAAAGGGTAAACCTTCTGTAGTGTGGCAGTGCAATGGTTAACATTATGTGGTGTGGCAGTGCAAGGGTTAACCTTCTGTAGTGTGGTAGTGAAAGGGTTAACCTTCTGTAGTGTGGTAGTGAAAGGGTTAACCTTCTGTAGTGTGGTGGTGAAAGGGTTAAACGTCTGTAGTGTGGTAGTGAAAGGGTTAAACATCTGTAGTGTGGTAGTGAAAGGGTTAAACGTCTGTAGTGTGGTAGTGAAAGGGTTAAACATTCCCTGTTAAACATTCCTCCTATAGGGAAGTGAAAGGGACGTTTTTATTTTATTTTATAAATAAATATTCCTGTCCACTTGATACCTACTTGCACACTATAGGCAAATTGTGTACATACATGCCCAAATGCACTTGGTAGAGGTCTGCACTCTACTGAGTCCATTCTTCTAGTTTAAACTCATTTTCCCATGATGCCTTGTGTTTCCTGCTCCCACAGTGTTGCCCCGGCAACTGTCCCCCGTGTGACCAGAGCTGTGGGCGGACCCTGGGCTGCCGCAACCACAAATGTCCCTCTGTGTGTCACCAAGGTAACACACATGCACACACACACATACACACACACACACACGTCATACACACACATACACGTCATACACACACATCACATATACACACACGTCACACGCACACACACACACATCCACACACACACACACACACACACACATACAGAAACACACAGACACACACCATGGTTTCTGCTTCTGCTAGAAGAGGTAAATACTTCCACAGGACATTATGATGTATATTTAAATGGGGCGGCTACGTGGCGTAGTGGGCAAGGCGCTCGCCACGAAATCTGGAGACGCTGGGCTTGCCTGTTCGAGCCCAGCGCTCCACATTGCTTTCAGTTTAGCTGGTCGTTCATACTAATACACATTGGCCGTATTAGGGGGTGGGAAACTGATGGGTGGGGATCGGGCGTTGTGGACAGCGACTCCTACAGGTCGGTTGGTGCGCCTGCGCAGTAGAATCAGGAAGTGTCGGCGGCAGCGTGAGCCTCCCACGCGTTACTCCTCGCCACTGAGAGATCGAGCTGCGCAGGTGAAAAGATGAGACTGCTGTTACCTCAAGTACCGGAGGGGACTTGTGCTATGTATGACTTAGTCCACATTGCAGCCGGCTTGTGGGAGGCAAGAAACAGCGTTCGTGACAGGGGAGGGTTGAATTGGATGATACGAAATTGGGATGGGAGAAAATATAGAAAATGGGAGAAAAAGTGGATAAAAAAAAATTATGTATATTTAAATATGTCCGACTTCAACAGACTTAAACGAATTAATTAAAAAAAGGTAATTACTGGCTGACAGACTCTGTTCACGATTTTAACCAAGGCTTCTGAGAAAGTCAAGAGATCTGGATTTATACTGACGAGTTATAGATTGAAAAGTAATAAGAAAAGGTCTGAGACCTTGAACACAACGACTGATAACGACACAAGCTTTAGCGCAACATATTGTGGATGACTGTAAACCAAGATTAACAATATACAAGATTAACAATATACAGGATTACCAAAGTGATGTTGGTCACAAGGTGTTGGGGTTTGTTATTATTGGAGTTTGTTGGGGTTTATGTATTATTATTAGTGTTACATTCACAAAACACTCATCGACACACACTCACACTTACACACATAAACATACACACATAAACACACTTACAGGCACACACTCTCACACTTACACACATAAACATACAAACACACTCACAGGCTCACACTTACACACATAAACATACACACACAAACACACTCACAGGCACACACTCTCGCACTTACACACATAAACATACACATACAAACACACTCACAGGCACACACTCTCGCACTTACACACATAAACATACACATACAAACACACTTACAGGCACACACTCTCGCACTTACACACATAAACATACACATACAAACACACTTACAGGCACACACTCTCGCACTTACACACATACAGATGCTGTGAATTAGAGTGTGCCCACTGCCCTGCCATTTGCCGTTGTCGGATCTGTTACTGGTTTATGCGCACAATAACAACACTCAGCCAGTAGGGGGCACTCAGGTTACATCTATGTAGCCATATGATTTTGACTTTTGTCTCTCCTGACTGGAGTGGACTTGAGGACTATTGGTGATGTTCACAGCACTTACAAATGGTAAATATGAATAAATAGTGTTTCTAGATCTGCTGGTACTGTTTAACGTTATGATTAAAGCAGGGATTATTAAGCAGCAGTGTTGTAGCCAACCTCGTATTGAAAATGCCAGGAGCTCACTCGGACCTGGTTTATGTTTATGTTTATTAGGATCCCCATTAGTCATCACCAACGTGTTGACTATTCTTCCTGGGGTCCGCACAGATATACACATACAAATATGAAACATTCAGTTCAGTATAAATCAGTCATATATCACATACATAATCAATACAAAATAAAACAAAAGAAGGTCATAGGTGAATCCATTTCACCATACCTTTAAAACAAAGTAAGAAGTTTGGATAACATGGCTGCCTGCAGCTACACTCATGCATGGCGTTTATTGATTTCCTTCCGCATTATGGCTCCCTTTAAGTTTCTTTTTTAAACTGTCCTTTAGGGCTGGGCGATATGGCCTAAAAATAAAATCCCAGATAATTTTTTTTTAAATCCGATTTACGATTTTAATCGATTTCTTTCTCTTGAGATCTAAAAAAAAAATAAAAATAAAAAACGTTCACCAATCTTCACTTAAAAATATTTTTATAATTATATATATATATATATATATATATATATATATATATATATATATATATATATAATTATAAAAACAAATAAAAGGTGCCTCTTGATCATCAAACAAGAATGAATTTCCCTATTGGGATTAATAAAGTGCAAATCTAACTTTCACCAAATATCACTTTTTGTAAAATAAAAGGTGACTCTTGAAAAAAAAACGTTTATTTTTTATTTTTCGATTGTAGTTTTTCAAAATCGTCCCACATCATTAATTCGAATTATCGATAATATCGATTAATCGCCCAGCCCTACTGTCCTTGTTTTCCGTTCGTATGATATGTATTGGGATCCTATTCCAATATGTTATGGCTCTATACATTGCAGTTTTCTTGAGAGCATTGGTTCTAGGCAGAGGTAGGGTAAAGCGACTACTTGAAGCATGTCTGATATTATGGTCATGTCTATCATCATTGGTGGATAAAAGCATAGAATACAATTGAGTGGGTTTAAGGTACAAATGTTCTTTAAAAACCAAATCAAACTGCATGCTAATCTCTCGTCCACCCTCATCCACGACAGCATGCATTCCCTCCACACTATTCCTTATAGAGCAGTGAAGAGTGAGACCTGTCAACCTTATTGTACTGTAAATATCAATGCATTTCAGTGTGGGGGGGACTATATTGGTCGTTGTTAATTTGATTCGGAAAGGTGACGACAGATTGAGGCGAGGTGAATAAACAAGTAGTGAGGTGCAAGTTCTGCCTTAATGTAATCTTATAATTTATACAATCTTGTTCGTATAATTATGAAAGAGCAGCGATTCACTTTTGTCCCATTTGTCAGGACACAGCCATGAGCGGTCGCAAATTCCTGAGCTCCCGGAGCCCTCGTCAATACAGCAAACAAAAGAGATTTTGCGCACATTTTCTCCTCGTTATGTTTTGGATAACGGATTCGTACCTCTACTCAACGATGAAGCATAACAAGACAGAAGAGGAGAGAAGAGCAAAAATAGAAAAGGAGGTACACAGCGACTTTTATTTCCAAAACGGCACGGAACATAAGCACCTGGCCGTGGGGACAGCGACCGTTCACGCAACATTAACGGCCAATCCTGAAAGAAAGAACAGACCCCCGAATGGCAGAATGGACCGAAAGACCTTTTTGTCCCTTATCCTGCTACTCTCGGGAGACATTCATCTAAACCCAGGCCCGGTCTTGACCAGAACTCAGGCGAGAAGACTTGGTCTGGCAGCGCAAGAAGCGAGGGAGGTTACCATCGCGACCAATATCAACAACTCAACCTGTGGCTACATCCACCGCGCGGACGGCAACTCTTCCCAAATGACGCCGCAGCAGACGAGCACACGTGAGGCAGAGACGAGAGGAGGTGAACCGAGGGTCGAAACCATGACGACCATCCCGACGCGGGATTTAAACATCTCGACGCCCGATAGCCGGCTAGCCAGCGGAGCTAACGGCGAAAACATCCAGGAACAAAGGACTCTGGACCGAGTCCTTTGTTGTACCAGCACGGCGCGGGTCCCGACACCCCCCTCCCCCCTTCCCACCCACGTCAACAAAGCCCCCCCAACCGGCAACCCCACAGCAGCACCAGAAGACCATTACCTGGAACTCGAAGACATCAATAACACAGCTAATAAAAACGGACTACACATCTTTCACCTTAATGTAAACAGCATTAAGCATAAGCTGGATGAATTAAGAAACCTGTTTATGAGCGGTAAGGTAGACATAATATGCTTTACTGAAACTAAACTTGATCCATCTGTAACAGACCCTGAAATAGAAATAGAGAACTATACTATAGTCCGTAATGACAGAAACCAGTATGGAGGTGGTGTTTGTATGTACATACATAAGGACACCAAATTCATTACCCGTACTGACCTTCATCATGAGACAATTGAAACCGTATGGGTGGAAATTTTATTTGAAAGGGCAAAATCTGTTCTAGTCGGCACAATATACAGACCGCCAGATCAAACTGGTTTTTATGATACTCTGGATGTGTGCTTAGCTGGAGCTGAGGATGCGGAAAAAATTCTTATTGGGGATTGGAACACGGATATGCAACAAAAAAATGCACCCGTCTTCAAATCCTTCAATAGGTTTTGTGATCTGCACGGCCTCAGCCAACTAATCACCCAACCCACAAGGATATGTGAATCAACTCAGACTACCATTGACCTCATACTGACCTCTGACAAGTCCAAGATCTCCAGTAAAGGGGTTATAGCATGCGGGTTAAGTGATCATTACATGATATTCTGTACCCGCAAAAAGCTAAAACTAAAGGCTGGCTGTCACAAAACAGTCACATCTAGAGACCTCAAAACCTACTCTAGCGAGGCCTTTAACCTTGAACTGGAGAGTCTGGACTGGTCAGATGAACTCAATGGTACACTGGTTGAAGAAACTTGGCTTGGCTTCAAAACCAAATTTTCATCAATACTAAACAAAATGGCCCCCCTAAGAACCACCAGGGTAAAAAATCGCGCTGAGCCATGGATGCACACTGAAATACTGACCGCTATGAAAGCCAGAGACAAAAAATGCTCTGAGTTTCGTAAAAGTCAGTCAAAGCTTACCAAAAGCACGAGCAGTGAACTCCAAGACCACGTGACTGAACTCAAACTAGAAAGAAACAGACTAAGAAATGACGTAAACTCCATGATCAAAACTGCTAAAAAAAATTTCATCAATGACAAAACCGAGGAAAACAAAAATAAACCACGTGAACTTTGGAAATTACTCAACAATCAACTAGGCTGCAGTAAAAAACTCAAAACCAGGTTCTCAAACATAAACATAAAGACGGACAACACGCTCATCACAGACAAGCTGGATGTAGCCAATTACTTAAACACTTTCTTCACAAACATAGCCACAACACTGGTAAACAAACTACCCTCCCACTCAGGGCAGTATGGGGTAGAACACATAGTAGCATACTACATGAACCTAGGCGTCCACAAAGACGACTTCAAACTGGAAATAGTAACTACAGATGAGGTACTCAAAAAACTGAGCGCCCTCCAACCAAACAAGGCCACTGGCCATGACAACATCCCCTCCAAATTCCTCAGAGACTCAGCAGCAGCCATCACCCCAGTCATCACACACATAATAAACCTCTCCATAAAACAGGGACACGTCCCCAAGGACTTCAAAATTGCGAGAGTAACACCCCTGCACAAAAAGGGCAGCAAATTAGACCCGGGTAACTACCGCCCTGTTTCTATCCTTACATCCATCTCGAAAGTCATGGAAAAAATAGTATACGAACAGATCGAAAAGTACCTCGCGGAAAAAAATCTAATCTACGAATTCCAATCTGGCTTCAGAACATCCCACTCCACTGACACATGCCTTCTCTACTTGAACGACCACATCAAACAAGAGGTGGACGCGGGCAAATACTGCGGCATGGTCATGCTGGACCTACAAAAGGCCTTCGACACTGTCAATCACACCATTCTGATTGACAAGCTAAAAGCAATTGGTTTTGATAGTTTATCAGTGAGCTGGATACAATCCTACCTGGAGGGGAGGGAACAGATGGTGGAAGTAAACGGTACCCTATCCCCCCCCCTCACAGTGAGCTGTGGTGTTCCACAAGGAAGCATACTAGGACCGCTACTATTCCTAATTTATGCAAATGACATGTCGTCAGCTTGTGACTGCAACTTGTTCCTGTTTGCGGACGACTCAGCCCTGCTGGTCTCTGACAAGAACAAGTTACAGGTTGAAAAAGCCCTCAGCTCGGAACTAGGCAAAATCTGCATATGGCTCGCCGACAACAAACTATCATTACACATGGGCAAAACAGAGTCCATTCTCTTCGGTTCAAATAACAAACTCAGCAAGACCGACGGCTTCTCGGTTACAGTGGGTGACAATATTATCACAAGGAAAGATGAAATTACCTACCTGGGTTCCATCCTAGAGGCTAATCTTTCCTGTGACAAAATGGCATCCAATGTAATAAAAAAAGTCAACCAACGAACGCGATTCTTGTACCGGATCTCCTCTCTGGTAAACAAGAATACCCTGAAGACTCTAGCAGGAGCACTCATTCAAGGGTACTACGACTATGCTTGCACCTCATGGTACCAAAGCACCTCAAAGGCACTAAAAAACAAATTACAAACATCTCAAAACAAGCTAGTCAGACTACTACTTGACCTGACTCCTAGAACCCACCTCACCCCTGCCCACTTTGACAACCTAGGATGGCTTAGAGTAGACGACAGAGTACAGCAACTTGCAATGGGCCTGGTCTACAAGATACACTACGCGACCAAGGTACCCATGTACATGTCAAAATACTTCCCAAAGGTCAGTGAATACCACGATCACAACACCAGAGGGAGCTCCACAAATCATGTAAAACCCAGATTCGGCTCAAACAAGGGACTAAACACGTTTCGCAATTATGCCACATCAATGTGGAACGCCCTGCCTAAAGCTGTAAAGGAATGTGAATCACTACCCACCTTCAAAAACACTCTCAAAAAACACCTACGTGAGACTGCAATTCGAAACTGGCCCCTACAAATGTCCTAACCTAGTTGTACAGTAAATGACCAAGTAAGGCTTTGTCAATATTCCAATGTACAGTGTAAAATGTGTGTGTGTCCCCTACCCAACCCCCCCCCCCCCCCCCCCCCACCTCCAATGTACAGCCCTCACCCAACCCCACCCCACCAACCTCCTCCAATGTACAGTTTCTACGCCAAATGTATATACACTCCTTTTCTGGACACTTTTGTATCACAAACAGTACTGTTTTTGCAAATCTGATATGTCATAAATGTATAGATGTAGCAGTACTGTCTATCTGTATGTCATGTATGTCATATATGTTATGATGAATTGAAAATGGGGGACCCTGGTGTAAACAAGACGAACGTCTTTCTCTGGTCTGCATCCCCTTAACAATTGTATGTATTGAGATGTACTGTACTGTACCCATTCTGCAATCTGTTAATAAACTTTTCAATCAATCAATCAAAACTGCGCCAGTCTACTCTGTTGCTCTTTTATAATCACAGGTAGAGCTGGTATTTATCAGGGGTTAAATTAAGAATCAAGAGCTTGATAACTCTTTGACATATTAAATCCATAATTGTAAACCATTCTGTCTGTTTGTACCTGTCGTGGACTAGAGAGAGAAAGTGTCTCCATCTCTATCACATGCGCTATCTCTCCACTCGCTCCAACCCCCCCCCCCCCCCCCCCCCCTCTCTCGCTGTGTTGTCTTCCCAGATCGCGGTCTCTCTCTTTTTTCTCAAACTAGAAACGCCAAGGAAATCATTCAAATAAGCTTTGTTTTTATTTGACACAAAAACTATTTAAAACCAAGATGAATTTCCCTATTGGGTTTGAAGTGCAAACCTAACTTTCACCAATCTTCACTTAAAAAAAAGAAATATTATATATATATATATATATATATATATATATATATATATATATATAAAAAGGTTACTCTTGATCAAACAAAGATGAATGTCCCTATTGGGATTAATAGTGCAATAACTCATGATACAGATGTTGCTTGGTCTCATTATGATACAGATGTTGCTTGGTCTCATCATGATACAGATGTTGCTTGGTGGTCTCATCATGATACAGATGTTGCTTGGTCTCATCATGATACAGATGTTGCTTGGTGGTCTCATCATGATACAGATGTTGCTTGGTCTCATCATGATACAGATGTTGCTTGGTCTCATTATGATACAGATGTTGCTTGGTGGTCTCATCATGATACAGATGTTGCTTGGTCTCATCATGATACAGATGTTGCTTGGTGGTCTCATTATGATACAGATGTTGCTTGGTGGTCTCATTATGATACAGATGTTGCTTGGTCTCATCATGATACAGATGTTGCTTGGTCTCATCATGATACAGATGTTACTTGGTGGTCTCATCATGATACAGATGTTGCTTGGTCTCATCATGATACAGATGTTACTTGGTCTCATCATGATACAGATGTTACTTGGTCTCATCATGATACAGATGTTGCTTGGATGTTGCTTGGTCTCATCATGATACAGATGTTGCTTGGTCTCATCATGATACAGATGTTGCTTGGTCTCATCATGATACAGATGTTGCTTGGTCTCATCATGATACAGATGTTGCTTGGTCTCATCATGATACAGATGTTACTTGGTGGTCTCATCATGATACAGATGTTACTTGGTGGTCTCATCATGATACAGATGTTGCTTGGTGGTCTCATCATGATACAGATGTTGCTTGGTCTCATCATGATACAGATGTTGCTTGGTCTCATCATGATACAGATGTTGCTTGGTCTCATCATGATACAGATGTTACTTGGTGGTCTCATCATGATACAGATGTTGCTTGGTCTCATCATGATACAGATGTTACTTGGTCTCATCATGATACAGATGTTACTTGGTCTCATCATGATACAGATGTTGCTTGGATGTTGCTTGGTCTCATCATGATACAGATGTTGCTTGGTCTCATCATGATACAGATGTTGCTTGGTCTCATCATGATACAGATGTTGCTTGGTCTCATCATGATACAGATGTTGCTTGGTCTCATCATGATACAGATGTTGCTTGGTCTCATCATGATACAGATGTTACTTGGTGGTCTCATCATGATACAGATGTTGCTTGGTGGTCTCATCATGATACAGATGTTGCTTGGTCTCATCATGATACAGATGTTGCTTGGTCTCATCATGATACAGATGTTGCTTGGTCTCATCATGATACAGATGTTGCTTGGTCTCATGATAGAGATGTTGCTTGGTCTCATCATGATACAGATGTTGCTTGGTGGTCTCATCATGATACAGATGTTGATTGGTCTCATCATGATACAGATGTTGCTTGGTGGTCTCATCATGATACAGATGTTGCTTGGTCTTATCATGATACAGATGTTGCTTGGTCTCATCATGATACAGATGTTGCTTGGTCTCATCACGATACAGATGTTGCTTGGTGGTCTCATCATGATACAGATGTTGCTTGGTCTCATCATGATACAGATGTTGCTTGGTGGTCTCATCATGATACAGATGTTGCTTGGTCTCATCATGATACAGATGTTGCTTGGTCTCATCATGATACAGATGTTGCTTGGTGGTCTCATCATGATACAGATGTTGCTTGGTCTCATCATGATACAGATGTTGCTTGGTCTCATCATGATACAGATGTTACTTGGTCTCATTATGATACAGATGTTGCTTGGTCTCATCATGATACAGATGTTGCTTGGTCTCATCACGATACAGATGTTACTTGGTCTCATCATGATACAGATGTTGCTTGGTGGTCTCATCATGATACAGATGTTACTTGGTATCATCATGATACAGATGTTGCTTGGTCTCATCACGATACAGATGTTGCTTGGTCTCATTATGATACAGATGTTACTTGGTCTCATCATGATACAGATGTTGCTTGGTGGTCTCATCACGATACAGATGTTGCTTGGTCTCATCACGATACAGATGTTGCTTGGTCTCATCACGATACAGATGTTGCTTGGTCTCATCACGATACAGATGTTGCTTGGTCTCATCACGATACAGATGTTGCTTGGTCTCATCACGATACAGATGTTGCTTGGTCTCATCATGATACAGATGTTGCTTGGTGATCTCATCATGATACAGATGTTGCTTGGTCTCATCATGATACAGATGTTGCTTGGTGGTCTCATCATGATACAGATGTTGCTTGGTCTCATCATGATACAGATGTTGCTTGGTCTCATCATGATACAGATGTTGCTTGGTCTCATCACGATACAGATGTTGCTTGGTGGTCTCATCATGATACAGATGTTGCTTGGTCTCATCATGATACAGATGTTGCTTGGTCTCATCATGATACAGATGTTGCTTGGTCTCATCATGATACAGATGTTGCTTGGTCTCATCATGATACAGATGTTGCTTGGTCTCATCACAATACAGATGTTGCTTGGTGGTCTCATCACAATACAGATGTTACTTGGTCTCATCATGATACAGATGTTGCTTGGTCTCATCATGATACAGATGTTGCTTGGTGGTCTCATCATGATACAGATGTTGCTTGGTCTCATCATGATACAGATGTTGCTTGGTGGTCTCATCATGATACAGATGTTGCTTGGTCTCATTATGATACAGATGTTGCTTGGTCTCATCATGATACAGATGTTGCTTGGTCTCATCATGATACAGATGTTACTTGGTCTCATCATGATACAGATGTTGCTTGGTGGTCTCATCATGATACAGATGTTGCTTGGTGGTCTCATCATGATACAGATGTTGCTTGGTCTCATCACGATACAGATGTTGCTTGGTGGTCTCATCATGATACAGATGTTGCTTGGTGGTCTCATCATGATACAGATGTTACTTGGTCTCATCATGATACAGATGTTGCTTGGTGGTCTCATCATGATACAGATGTTGCTTGGTGGTCTCATCATGATACAGATGTTACTTGGTCTCATCATGATACAGATGTTGCTTGGTGGTCTCATCATGATACAGATGTTGCTTGGTGGTCTCATCATTATACAGATGTTGCTTGGTCTCATCACGATACAGATGTTGCTTGGTGGTCTCATCACGATACAGATGTTGCTTGGTGGTCTCATCACGATACAGATGTTGCGTGGTCTCATCACGATACAGATGTTGCTTGGTCTCATCATGATACAGATGTTGCTTGGTCTCATCATGATACAGATGTTGCTTGGTCTCATCTCCCCAAGTTGCTCTGTGCTCCGCTTGTCATCATGCCTTTACAAGCGTTGGATGATACGGATACAGTTAACCTGACTACATGATATAATAATAATAATAATAATAATAATAATAATAATAATAATAATAGCTTACATGTTTTATATCTAATACAATTATTTGCAACGTCAGAAGCATTTCCTAGCAGGTAACAAGATGAGTTAACCTACAAATACGAGACCTGACAGCATAATTATGATGTAAAGAAGATATTTGCTGGGATAAAATTATTATTATCTCTTTATTGGGGTTTTCAATTATTTCCAGTGACAATCCAGTTCCCAATCCCCCTCCTATCCCTCCCTCCCTTCCCTACATCAGAAAATACAACAGGTAGAGTACAAAATAATCAATAAATCAAAACAAAACTGAAAAGACCATAAGAAAATGTGTGTGTGTTCGTTCATGGCCACGTGCATGGCACTCCATCTGTGAATTAGTTATCATTGTCTTCCGGAACCACCTAAAGTCTTCACATAATCAAGAAAATGCATCCATGTCTTATTGTTTTTCAATTAACCCCTTAAAGAAAACCTAATATTTTCCAGCCTGATACAATGTAGTACATCTTTAATCCATCCGGGATAAACATTTTTAATGGATAGATGTTTATATATTTACAGTACAATGAGATTGACTGATAGCCAGCCTGCCCACAGGCTTTGCGCCTCCTGGTGGCAGATAACAGAACAGCACTTTCACAAGAAATTACATTCAGATCAACACGAGATCACAGCTTGAGCGCCGCCTATTGCCGCCAGTAGAATGGAGCTAGGAAAACGGCTCCATCTGTACACACTCACAGACACACTCTCACACTTCCACACACTCACAGACACACTCTCACACTTACAGACACACACTCACAGATGCACACTCACAGATGCACACTCTCACGCTTACACACATGGACACACACTCACAGACGCACACTCTCACGCTTACACACACATTCTCTCTCAATCACACACACTTCAGATTAGTGTCACATTCTCTACATAAATACACATGTACGCACACAGGTTAGTGTCACATTGAGGACACGTACACACACACATGCACTTGAGATTAGCGTCAGCCAGAAGAGTTGTGATTGGCTGAGAGTCACAGCTGGAGGTCAGGGGTCATATACTGGAATGTTCAGACCCACAACACCTTATAGAGACAGAGATAGCTATAGCGACATATAGGGATGGGTACCTTTCACATTTGAACCGATCATACGGTACCGGTACCTGTGAATCGATACCGGTACCCAACGGTACCTTTTTTCGGTACTTTAGTCTAAAACATTTGTATTTACCTACCTCAGTCGTAAAAAAAAATCCAAACTTCAAATAACTACAATTTCGACCGTTTTCGGCTTGACATTGCTCTGACTGCTTTGTTGTTGAATCAAGTCAAATCCTAGGTAAGCATATATTGTGCGTGTGAACGTTAACATGAAAAGAAAAAAGGTAAAACAAATTAAAATAAAAATTCTCTGTATCTCACTTGAATCGATACTCGGTAGTACCGACGTGTTTCGGTTCGGTATCTTAAAAGTACCGAATTCGGTACCCATCCCTAGCGACATAGATAGATATAGAGACAGAGAGACACACATAGAGAGATAATAGAGACAGAGAGACACACACAGAGAGCTAGAGAGATATATAGAGAGAGACCCACACACACACAGAGATAGAGAGAGATACAGAGAGATATAGAGAGAGCGAGACAGACAGACAGCGAGAGAGACACAGAGAGAGAGACACACACAGAGATAGAGAGAGATATAGAGAGACACATAGAGAGACACAGAGAGAGACACAGAGAGAGACACACAGAGAGATAGAGAGAGATGTATAGAGACACAGAGAGAGATAGAGAGAGAGGGACACACACACAGAGACAGAGAGAGATAGAGAGAGCAAGACAGACAGACAGCAAGAGAGACACAGAGAGGGAGATGGATCAAGACAGACAGACAGAGGGAGTGTTCTGGTCACACAGCCCCTGGTGTGATTTCCATGTCTAAGGGAAAACGTTGACCTGTAGGTCCTGGACCTACTATTAATTAATCAACTCAGAGAGAGAGAGAGAGAGAGAGAGACATTTACCAAAGGAATAGTGTATCTGTGTTACTTCCTGTGTTTTGTTTAGCCCATAACCGATAACTTCCTGGGTCTATTGTTCCCATTGGACCATAAAAGATAATTTATTCGTCTCCGGATTGCCTGAAAAGATAAGGGATAAATTCATGCATTTGGCCGTCAGCTGATTGATTGGCTTGACCTTTGTGGGGAGCGGGGAAGAGATAGGGAGTCGTGCCCAGTGACAGGGGGAAAGGTTTCAGCGTGACACAGGAAGCACGGGTCATCAGTTAAACTATATTAATGAGCTTTGAGCCGTGTGTGTGTGTGTGTGTGTGTGTGTGTGTGTGTGTGGGTGTGTGGGTGGGTGGGTGGGTGGGTGGGTGGGTGGGTGGGCAGGCGGGCGTGTAAAGGCCAGGTAGATATGTTTGGTATATAAATGGCAGTAAACAGACAGAAAGCTGAAGGTTAAGCAAAATCCTATCAGCTGCTCCCTGATCAGACATCAGCATGTTTTCACAGAGCATGACGACTCTATACCAGTAACTTGCTGTCTGTTGTTTATATCCTGGATGGAGGGAAGCTCACATGTCTTAACGTCTTCAAACAGCGCCTTCAGACAGTGTGTGAATTGTGGGTTGGAGTTTAACTTATTATAGTGTAATTTTAAGAGCGCTGCTCTGTTGTAATTCAAAACTGAACTTTGTTGAGAGCGATGCACTGCTCTGTTGTTAAGTTGTGAGCGACACACTGCTCTGTTGTTCTATAAGGTAATTTAGAACTGTACTTTGTAAAGAAACTCAAAGTTTTAAGATCGATGCACTGCTCTGTTGTATGTTATAACTTTGTAAAGAAACTCAAAGTATTAACACATTGGTTGCCAGCAGGGGGTGCGCTATTTATCGCTTGAGTGCCAGCGCTTTAGTCAATGAGAGGACGGGGATATTTGCGAACGCATAAATCTTAAAGGTGACATGCATTATAAATGTCTTTTTTCAGTGTCTAGCATTGTATTATAGTAATAGGAGTTAGTATCAATGTGTTTGTGTCTCTAAATACCATATTGGCGGATTGCCGTCATCCAGGTCATTCATTTCCTGGTCGAAAAAATCAGGTAATTCTGATTTGACTCTCATGGTGATGTCACGTGGCGAGGATGGAGCGGATAGTGATCCGATTGGCTCTGTGGTTGTAGCGCACCAAACAGGGTTTGACAGAGCGAGCGAGAGAGAGAATCAGATAGACCCTCGCGACAGAGCACACACGCGCGTCGCGCTGTCGTCTCTCGGTCTGTCTCTCTCTCTCCCCCTCTCTATCTCTCTCTCCCCCTCTCTATCTCTCTCTCCCCCTCTCTATCTCTCTCTCTCGATTCGGGAGCATAACTTCTAACGCCCCGTCTATAGCTGTGCGCGCGGCACAGTGGAAGACTTCCTCAAACGGGAGAGGCAGAGAGAGAAAGAGAAGGGGACCTGCGTACACAGTGCTCTCTCTCTCTCTCTCTCTTTCTCTTTCTCTTTCTCTTTCTCTTTCTCTTTCTCTTTCTCTTTCTCTTTCTCTCTCTCTCTCTCTCTCTCTCTCTCTCTCTCTCTCTCTCTCTCGCTCTCTCTCTCTCTCTCTCTCTCTCTCTCTCTCTCTCTCTGCCACTCGCAGACTGTGTGGATGACTGTCACTGAAAGTGCTTATGGGCGGAGCCCAGCCAATAACAGGCTGAAATCTTGAGGCTGGAAAATGATGCTTTTGAGTACTCCATTAGAAATATAAAACAATGTTTTTTTTTTTAAATAAACCTTACAGATGTCTTCCATAGACTCACATGAATTGTGTAAAGTTGCCCAAATAGTGCTAGGAATAGCAATGCAGGTCCCCTTTAAATTATGGCTATGTGTCTAATACAACCATCGCTTATCAATGACTTGCTTGCAGTCAACATGTACGAAACGGATTGTTTTTTTCATCAGTACATTTCCGTTTTATACCGTTTTGAATACGAGTATAGTTTTCAAGATTTCTAGTGATTCCAGAAAAATCCGCGAAAATAGCCCTTTACTGGACTACACAAAACACGTCTACATTTTTCGGCCTATTTATGAATCGTTTTCAAATAAACACTAGATTATCGATAGTATATGTGTACTTATGCACGCTAGAGAAGCGGGTTGAAAAATCGATTATCTATGCCCTGCCTGGCGCTAACGTTACGCACGCACACATACACACATATGAGACACGTTGTGAAATCTGTGAAAAAACATCTGATTACCCCAAGACTGGTAAAATAAAGTCCTTACCTCACATCAGATGTTCTGCAAAAAGATGAATCCAATTCCTGATCGCCATTCCAAATATCGATCGCGTTTATTGATCCAACATTAGACCTCGAAACAGATAATCCACGCTGCTTTCGGTTGCCTCAATGAATGCAATAGTCTCAGGTTACATGGCTCAGAAGTAAAATGTGGAATCCGGAGTTTTTTTTCTCATGCATTTTCATTGACTCCAATCCAATGGGTGCAATACCATCCGGGAGACGATAGGGGGCGGTATTTGCCCTTTTCGAGATCAGAGCCAGTCCCAATGATAACATGAGGCTGGATGGATGAAAAATGAATGGATATCGCTAATAAAATAAATAACAAGATTCTCGTCATTGGCACTCAACGCATGGCGGCCAACAACGAGATATCTCGTTTCTGGCACCCAATGTGTTAACACTTTCGCGGCCACTGGGATCCGTCTAATCTCACTCTATAAGGCCAGCTTATCATAACAACCTTTCATTGTGCGTGAGGCTGTTTGTAGAGCTAAATCTATACTTTATATTATTGCTATCTGTCCATTGTCATTGTCAATTGACACTATAAACCGTCCCTTCAATATGCCTTAAATAAAAAAAAAATTCATCAATACGTTCCCAATTTATAGCGTTGTGAATATGAACTATATACCGCAATGTTCTAGGGCAGGGGTCTCAAACTCGCGGCCCGCGGGCCAATTGTGGCCCGCTGGATGATATTTTGTGGCCCCCTACTTGACATCAAAGTTAAAAATATATATATATATTATATATATATATATTTTTTTATGTTGTGGGACTTGTACAGCACTTTGTTCAACTTTGTCAGTGCTGTAAAGTTTAAACCTTTTTAAATCTTAGACAAACAAAACACTTTGCATTCATGAAATATTGTAAGCCGTCATTTGAGGCTTTATAAAAGCAGCACAATGAACACAAATCTGTCAGTGGCGAGTCCGACCTCATCTTAAATAACAAACAGCATTGCTTGTTGTAGTTAACAAAGCAAGGCAAAGTTGATTTAGCAAAACAAAAAAAAATCATATATATATAATATTTGATGCGGCCCAGCCTCACCCAGACTCTACCTCCAGCGGCCCCCAGGTAAATTGAGTTTGAGACCCCTGTTCTAGGGTATTTCCTGGAAGGCGCGATACACGTTAAATCGAATGGTGTTTCGGCTATACACAAGTAGAGCTAAAAATCTAAATGCATTTTATCGGTATCATGGTCTACCATGAATGCATGCAAGTGGGGGGGGGGGGGAGACGTCGTTTCTGATTATTGATTACCAATAACGGCATTAGCCTCATTCGCTGATCGGCTGGTTGGCTATCAAAGCAAGGCAAGATACAAGAGTTTTATTTGTCACGGCATACAAACACGCATTGATAAACACACATTACTTATAGACAGTCAATATGGATTTAGATCGAATCATTCAACGTCATTGGCACTAATGGACCTAGTAGAAGAACTGACAAGCATAATTGATAATAAGAAGTTTGCAATAGGGGTCTTCATAGATCTGAAGAAGGCGTTTGACACTATAAATCATGATATTCTGCTACTAAAATTGGAAAGGTATGGGATCAGAGGAGTAGGGCTCAATTGGTTAAAGAGTTACTTGGAACAAAGACAACAGTTTGTGCAGTTGGGGGAGTACAGGTCCACTCAGTCAAACATAATCTGTGGTGTGCCGCAAGGGTCAATTCTGGGCCCGAAACTATTCGTACTGTATGAAATATTGAAAAATGTAATTTTTGCTGACAATACAAATGTCTTCTGTGAGGGAGAGAACTTCCAAATGCTTTTAAAGAATGTCGCAGCTGAGCTAACCAAGCTGAAAGTGTGGTTTGATGTAAATAAATTATCATTAAATATAAAAAAAAACAAATTCATGATATTTGGTAAACGTGATATACAAGTAAATACACCGGTGGAACTAATGATTGATAGTATTAAACTGGAGAGGGTATTTGAGAATACATTTCTGGGGGTGATAATAGACCACAAACTCAACTGGAAACCTCATATCAAATATGTCAAGACTAAATTGGCACGGCGTGTTGGTGTTCTATGCAAGATAAAACACATTCTAAACCAAAAAACACTATACACTGTACTGTACACTCTTCCTACCATTATGAGCTACTGTGCGGAGGTGTGGGGTAATACCTACAAAAGCACTCTACAGCCAATATGCACTAGGGCTGCAACTAATGACTATTTTGGTAGTCGACTAATCTGCCGATTATTTTTTCGATTAGTCGACTAATCGAAAACCAATGTAAACAAATTTTTTTTTTTTTTTTTTTTTTTTTTTTTAAACTACCTATCTTTGTGAAAGTGGCTTCTCAGCTCTGGTCCAGCTGAAGACAGAGCAGAGGAACAGATTGGACATTGAGCATGACCTCAGAGTTGCTTGTCTACCATCACCCCAGACTTTGAGACTCTTGTCAGGACCAAACAACAACATCATAACATGATGATCCCATAGCAAATTAAAATAATGACTCATGAAACATTTGAATTTGGATCTTGCAACTTTAAATGAAATGTATTTGAAATGTTGAAGTCAAGAATACAGTCAGTCAGTGCATTGAGTCAAGTGCAATCACTCATAACAACTTAAGATAAATAAATTAAATAATACAAAATTGGAAGTGTAGTGCACTGTACTTTAAGTTTAAATAACTAAAATAATAATAAGAAAAAAGAAATAACTAGCAGCAGCATCTGCCCCCAGCACCACGGCTGATGGGGCTGTAACTTGGTCCACGACCAGGAGGGGAGGGTGACGTACACTACTGAGTACTGACGTCGTGGAACAGCTGTAGGGGGAGACAGGGATGAGTCAGATCAGACAGACTTCTAGGTCTTTTGTTTGCTGGGTGTGAGAGGAGTCCGTGTGTGTGTGTAATTGTGTATGTGTGTGTGTCTTACTCTGATCGCTGTGTGAGAGTGAGAGGAGTGTGTGTACTGTACTGTGTAATTTGTGTATGTGTGTGTCTTACTCTGATCGCTGTGTGTGAGTGAGAGGAGTATGTGTGTGTGTCTTACTCTGATCGCTGTGTGTGAGTGAGAGGAGTATGTGTGTGTGTCTTACTCTGATCGCTGTGTGTGAGTGAGAGGAGTGCGTGTGTAACTGTGTAATGTATTGTGTGTCTGTCTGTCTGATGATCATCATCTCCTGCAGGGGAACACAGTACACCAATTTCTTTAAATTGCAGTGAGTGCGAGCATATCGACATGCTCTGTACTTTAAATAACTACTAAAATAATAATATTAAAAAAAGAAATAACTAGCAGCAGCATCTGCCCCCAGCACCACGGCTGATGGGGCTGTAACTTGGTCCAGGACCAGGAGAGAAGGGTGACGTACTGACGTCGTGGAACAGCTGTAGGGGGAGAGGGGGATGACATGAGTCAGATCAGACAGACTTCTAGGTCTTTTGTTTGCTGTGTGTGAGAGGAGTCTGTGTGTGTGTGTATGTGTGTGACAGACAGTGGTGGTATTGGTGGTGTATGTTAGTAGTGGTGGTGGTATTGGTGGAGTTAGTAGTGGTGGTATTGGTGGTGTTAGTAGTGGTGGTGGTGGTGTTAGTAGTGGTGGTGGTGGTGTTAGTAGTGGTGGTGGTGTTAGTAGTGGTGGTGTTAGTAGTGGTGGTGGTGTTAGTAGTGGTGGTGGTGTTAGTAGTGGTGGTGTTAGTAGTGGTGGTATTGGTGGTGTTAGTAGTGGTGGTGTTAGTAGTGGTGGTGGTGTTAGTAGTGGTGGTGGTGGTGGTGTTAGTAGTGGTGGTATTGGTGGTGTTAGTACTGGTGGTGTTAGTAGTGGTGGTGGTGTTAGTAGTGGTGGTATTGGTGGTGTTAGTAGTGGTGGTGGTGGTGTTAGTAGTGGTGGTGTGGTGTTAGTAGTGGTGGTGGTGTTAGTAGTGGTGGTATTGGTGGTGGTGTTAGTACGTGTCTTACTCTGATCGCTGTGTGTGAGTGAGAGGAGTGTGTATGTGTCCAATGTGTGTGTGTCTTACTCTGATCACTGTGAGTGAGAGGAGTGCGTGTGTGTGTGTAATTATAATGTATTGTGTGTGTCTGTCTGATCATCATCATCTCCTGCAGGGGAACACAGTACACCATTTACAATTTCTGATGCCAGCAGCCAGCAGGACATTGGCGCCATTGTCATGAACAACCGCCACAAGCTTGCTTGGAGGGATCTCAAACCTTTCCACAGCCTGCTCAATCCATGTAGCAATGTTGGTCCCAGTGTGCCGTTCTTCGAGTGGCATGGTTGTGAGGCAGAAGCTATTGAGCTTCCAGTCATCACTTATAAAGTGACAGGTGATGCCAAGATATGCCTCTGTCGCAACACTGGTCCAGGCATCAGTTGTCAGGGCAATCTTGTTCTTGTTTGCTTTAAGAGCAATTTTAACCTTAGCAAAAGTATCTTCATACTTTCTCTCCATGAGCTTTGTAAAATGAGTTCTGGAAGGTAAGGTGTAACCTGAATGGAATGTTATGTGGTGACCATCTGCTTAAAGCCCTCATCTTCAACCATCGATAATGGTCTCATGTCTTTAACAAGCATGGTGAGGATGCTCTCTGTGAAGACTCCAGCCATTTGAGGGGTGCATGAGCCTCTCTTCAGGACAAACTCATCCACACGTGTTTGCTTTGCCCTACAATAGAAAGAGAACAAAAAAAACAGAAAGCTGTATTAATATCATCAGAATTTGTAGGCTATAGTATCAGACTATCAGTTTATTTTTATTAATTATAGTCAGCCTTATATATACCTAGGCTAGAAGTAATAATATTGAGATGCAATATCTATGTTTTCCCACTAGAGGGAGTTATCGCTTAAGGGATATTATTTTGTGGACTACAGACAGAGTGACTACAGATATATACGTGAGGTATTTCCGTATCCGGTTGGTCGGCATAACAAACTAAACTAAAAGTGAAGCAGCGCCAGCAACGCTGTAACCTCACCTGTACTAACTACTAAGCATGGCGCTGTTTAACGTTACTTACAACATACAGCAGCAGCGCAGCCTCTATAAGCCTCAGCAATAGAGTTCGCATAGCAAGCATTATATCCATATCCATGAGTGGTTCTGTTTTCCAACGTAAAAAATACAATACTATGGCTAACTACTCTAGAACTTACACATGTTCCGACGACGTCACCGTGGCTCCGGGGTGCTTTCGTTTTAGATGTTCGTGCATCGCCGTGGTGCTGCTGTGAAATGCCAATTCCACCTTGCATAATCGGCATTTAACAGTTTTCTTCGGTTTGTCATCTGTAAAGAATTCCCACACCTTTGATGCCCTCGGTCTCGCTTTTTTTAATTCATCTCCTCCGTCTTTCTCTCTCCCTTCCGCCATCTCATCTCCTCTGTCTTTCTCTCTCCCTTCCGCCATCGTTCATTCTTTCTTCTGAAGTGAAGTTCTTACCTGCAGGCTGCGCCGTTAAGTACCAGAATGCACTGCAGTCAGACAATGGAAACTATACTGCCCCCAGCAGTTCCTGTAGTGCATTGCAGTTACAAATGAACATTTGCGCATTGCAGTTACTTATTATTAATTGTTATTGTTATTGTTTTTAATGACTAATCGACGCAACAATATCTCGTCGATGATTTTTCATAATCGACATTGTCGATTATGTCGACTAATCGTTGCAGCCCTAATATGCACCATGCAAAAAAAAGCAATAAGAATAATCAACAATGTAGGATATTATGAACACACCAATAACTTATTTATAAAGCTACAAGCATTGAAATGTATGGACCTAGTGGATTACAAAACTGCCCTCATTGTATACAAAGCCAGATATAAACTAATCCCAGGCAACATTCAAAAATGGTTCAGAGACAGGGAAGGAGAATATAACTTAAGAGGGAGAGGGAATCTTAAACAACCAATGGTAAACACCACGCTGAAAAGCATGTGCATATCGGTGTGTGGAGTGAAGTTGTGGAATAATTTACCCGAATACATCAAACTGAGTAAACATGTGGCACGATTTAAAAAGCAGCTAAAAAAATACACATTGGAAAAATACAGAAATGAGTATTGAGGATAAACAAAGTTATGTTATATTGTGTATGTAGTGCTGTCAAGTGAATCAAGTTTTTTTTTCTTGTAATCTTTTAATATAAGTAAAAGTATATTCTATATTGTAATACACTAAATTATGTTATATCTAGTCAAATTAATGGAAGAACAAATATAAATGTAAGGGGGTAGGGATCAATAAGCTTAGCTTCCCTCTACTCCTTTTTTGGACATGTCTGCTAACCAAACACATTGCTCTTGACCTTTTGTTTATAATTCCTTATTTTTTTCTTTTTTTAATGTTTTTTTAATTTGTTGCTATGATTGTTTGGTTAGACGGAACAAGATATCGTGAGTTGTTTGGAGAAATATGGAGAATAACATGTCCAAAAATAAACGTTTTCATTCATTCATTCATTCATACAGGTATACAGTGAAATGCGGGGGGTCTCGCCCGCAACGATGTGCATAATACAATAGTAATAATGATGATCAGCATGTAATTTACGTGAAAAAGCTCTTACCGTGGGCCGGTTGGATCCCAACAAGGATTTCCCAGTTATCGATTGCCATCTGGTAGATCGATATATCCATTGGCTGATGCTATATTCCTTTACTGCATACTGAATTCAGCGTCCCAAAAAGTATTCCAGGCTACATGCTACAGGCATAGCTTCAGGCTAACAGGAAAATTCACTGCAAGATGAAAAAAAACTTCATCCGTTCTGCCACAGGGAACACTGCATTATCGAGAAAGCGCCCCTATGAGGATCTGGCCGGTAATGCACTTTTCCGAATCCCAAGAGTAGGGTAAATCTGCAGTGCCGCTCGGTGACATTGAGTAGGTTATTAAAATGGAATAAAAGCCAAAACAACCATACCACGTATATATACATGGTTGGCCCTCAAGCGTTGGATCTGAAACACGTATATATATACGTGGTTGGCCACGAATGTGTTAAGAGCGATGCACTGCTCTGTTGTTCTATTAAGTGTTTGTAAATGTTATTGTATATTTTTATTTCACTATTCTATCACACTTTTTACTGTCTGTTCTATTTGATTATTTTTAAACTGAATCAAACCGCACTTTTTTACTATCTATTCTATTTTATAATTTTTATTACTAAATGAAACCGTAAAAAGAGAGGCCTATTGGGATGCTAGATCCTAATGTGAAAAACTGTGATTTACCTTACCTTGCTACCTCTCTATCTTTTTTATGCTCGCTTTTGCCTGTATTTTGTACTGCTGTGAAGCACTTTGAACTGCAATTTCTGTATGAAAAGTGCTATGCAAATAGTTATTATTATTATTATCCTCATTTGAGATTCAGTGGTGGTTGGAACACTAAACTTTACTCATTACTGCCACTTAGTGGAATGAGTGATGGGGATACAGAATTGCAGAATACATCCGAGCCTCTAGGTGGCGGTAGAGACATAGGAACAGTGAAGTTCACCGTCACAAGTGTACAACATCATCTGACTCAGATGGTTTCCTGCTTCAGAACAACACACTGTATACATCTCTATGATTTCAGTACTCAACATGACCACTGCTCTCCTCTCTGTTTCTCTCTCTCTGCAGGGCTAGAAATTGTGACCGAATTGGTTGCATATGCGACCGAAATTGTATCTGTGCGACATCAGAATATAATTGGGAGCATTCGTGCGAGTGCAAATAATTGTTCTGG
Source organism: Notolepis coatsorum (assembly GCF_963971535.1). Taxonomy (NCBI): domain Eukaryota; kingdom Metazoa; phylum Chordata; class Actinopteri; order Aulopiformes; family Paralepididae; genus Notolepis; species Notolepis coatsorum. The sequence goes on along the minus strand of NC_140165.1, from coordinate 82,500,597 downwards.
TGCGACCATATTGCGATGCTCTTATTTTGAAAATCCCGTGGAGAGTCGTATCCGCTCGGCTCACAGCACAGCAGTAGCGTCTGGAACGCGGACATTGCAACAGAGCAAGGCTAGTGTGCCTATTTTGCGACTTAAAACAAGTCCCTGCTGTTTTATTCCGCAACGGGTCAAATGCATCTAACATGCTTTGCAATCCTCGCCATTCCTTTATGCCCACGTATGTAAAAGACAGAAGCTAACAAGCTAATCTTGATCAGAGCGATAGACAGAGAGAACAGCAGAGGGGACTGGTGAAGGGGGGGGGGGCATTCTCCGTGTGTGTGTGTGTGTGTGTGTGTGTGTGTGTGTGTGTGTGTGTGTGTGTGTGTGTGTGTGTGTGTGTGTGTGTGTGTGTGTGTGTGTGTGTGTGTGTGTGTGTGTGTGTGTGTGTGTGTGTGTGTGTGTGTGTGTGTGTGTGTGTGTGTGTGTGTGTGTGTGTGTGTGTGTGTGTGTGTGTGTGTGTGTGTGTGTGTGTGTGTGCGCGCGCGCGCGTGCAGAAAGACCAGATGAAGTATAGTATATTTATAGTAAATGTACTGAGGATGGACAGATAATGTTGATATTTAAACATAAAAAATACAATACATAATAAATGTATTCATGATCATCATGCAACATAAAACAATTGCAGGAACGGTTTAGGAGAGGAAGGGGTTTTAGGTTGCGTGTTGTGAGTTCCAAAAAAATTTACTTAAAGTTTAAAGCTCAATATATCAAAACGTGGCACTTTACAGTGAACACTACAGGAGGTCTATTTGTATTAAAAACAATAGATTGTTTTTCATTTAAATGTCTGGAAGAGCTCAAAAATAAAAATGTCAAATGATATTTCCGTTGCCTTTTTTGAGTTGATCTAAATGTTACTGATTGTGTTAAATGGTCATATAATATCGTCTCATATCGATCGCAGGCACCTGAATCGAATCGTATCGTATCGTGGCTAGGGATGCCCCCCGAAACCCGGTTCTAAACGGGAACCGGTACTAAATTAGAAAAAAACTGAGTATTGATAAGCTCCGACGTTATCGGTACTGCTATCTGTAGTGTAGGAGCGGATTAGCTACGGAGCTAACAGAATGTACCACTATGAATTGAAATTGGGGGACCCTGATGTAAACAGGACAAACGTCTTTCTCTGGTCTGCATCCCCTTAACAATTGTGTACATTGAGCCGTACTGTATTGTACCCATTCTGCAATTTGTTAATAAAGTTCTCATTCATTCATTCATTCACCATCCATCTGCGACGCAACGGAGCGGATTAGCTACGGAGCTAACAGAGTACCATCCATCTGCGATGCAACGGTGGCAGCAACACTTGAAACGGAGCAACGTTAACGGTATGTCGAGTTCATACTACACTACACGTATGAACTCGACATAACGGTAACGTTACTCCGTTTACATGAAGTGTTTAATTAGCAGCAATCTGTTGTTGAACATTTTACGTTAAACCGGAAATGGGAACGCGAGGACAGGAAGTCGTCATGAAATCGTTGTAGTCATAATGTAGTCTTTTAGTCTTATTAACTAAAAGATTTTAACAAAATAAAAAGCAGCAGCACTATTGGATAACTGAGTCATGTTTGCTATGTATTTCTTTCTTTAGGGGTGTAGGAAATTTGTTTCACAGTTTTAGCATGATGTTTTATAGATGGCTAGGTTAAACACAGGTTTTTGTTTTTAAGAGGGGGGTTTGATTTGATTGAAGTTTATTTCAAATATGCAACAAACAAACATCAAGTACAGATATAGCCTTAAGCCGTTCAAATAATAAATGTATAATTTTTTTTTAAATAATAATAATTTAAAAGAACCGATAAGAGTATCGATAAAGTACCGAACCGTTAAGCAGTATCGATAAGAGTAGTAGTATCGATAAAATCCTAACTATACCCATCCCTAATCGTGGCAGACTTTGTGATATCGGCAAATATTGTATCGTTGTCCAAAGAATCGATATTGTATCGTATCGTGATGAAACTGGTGATTCCCACCCCTAACGGGTCTACGCTATACTATAGTTTAAGGCTACTTTCACTGTTTTACTGCATTACAGTACTGTTATATTGTTTTGTTTTTTTTATCAATAAAAAAAATATATTACATACCGGTATATTGTTGGTGCTCCTTACATTTTGAAGTTGGGAGCACCAGTGCTACCAAGTAAACATTTTAATTGTGAGCCCTGCTCTCTATCTCTCCCTCTTTCTCTCTCTCTGTCTCTCTCTGTCTCTGTCTCTATCTCCCTCTTTCTCTCTCTCTCTGTTTCTCTATCTCTCTGTCTCTCTTTCTCTGTCTCTCTCTCCGTCTATCTCTCTTTTCTCTCTCTCTCTCTCTCTCTCTCTCTCTCTCTCTCTCTCTCTCTCTCTCTCTCTCTCTCTCTCTCTCTCTCTCTCTCTCTCTCTCTCTCTCTCTCTCTCTCTCTCTCTCTCTCTCTCTCTCTCTCTCTCTCTCTCTCTCTCTCTCTCTCTCTCTCTGTGCATGCTGGGAGTGAGATTGGAGAGTGGAGGTTGGAGGTGTGTGGAGGTGGAATGAGTTTTTTTCTATCTTTATATATCTAATTTGTTAATTTATTTATGGGATATTGTATTATAGTGTAGTGTTAGTTTGCTGTGTGTTTTGGTGTGTACAGGGTTAAGTGGGAGTGTTTTGTTTGTTTGGCGTGAGACGTCGGTATTGATTTTTCCAGACTCTGTAGAAAGCATGGCGTTAAAATATCTGTTCCTAATGTGTCCGTAGAGGACTGCAGCTTGGCAGTGGCGGAAATTGTTGGGCATAAAAGTATTAAATCAGCTGCGAGAATGAACGGTGGCGTGGTGATTTTTCTTGATTCTTTGGACAAGGTGCATACGGTAGTACAATTAGGGATTAGTGTTGATGGCGCATTCTTTGCCGTGGAGCCTCTCTCCACACCAGGCAGAAAGATCTTTATTTCCAACATTCCACCGTTCATCAGTGACGAACTATTGATAAGTCAACTAGCACGACATGGGAGGATAATTTCCCTGATAAGGAAAATGTCGTTGGGATGTAAATCTCCGCTTTTAAAGCATGTTGTCTCACATAAACGACAGGTTTTAATGATTCTCAACAACAGCGGAGAAGAGCTTGATTTGGTTTAAAGATAAAAGTTGACCAGTTTGATTATGTGGTTTTTGTGAATTCTGGAAACTCTGGAAAGTGTTTCAAGTGTGGGGAGGAGGGACATATAGTGCGCGATTGTCCGGGGAGAGGGGCAAGGCAGCCTCCGCCCCAGGAAGCGCAGGTGTAGAAGGGGGAGGAGTGTGGCAGTGCAGAGCTGCGAGCAGTGCAGCAGGTACAGAGCAGAGCCATGGTACAGAGGAGGGAGGAGTGAGAGACGCTGCTCCCCCCTCAACCAGTGGCGACTGTGGGGTAACAGGGGAGAACAGTGGTGGTTCGGTCTTTCCAATACCGCGTTGGAGAAAGAGAGGGGAAAAGCCGAATGTGGTGGATAATGAAAACAGCCAGATATTGGAAAATGTGACAACAAGTGACAGTGGAATAGTAGGAGAAAAGCCGAATGTGGTGGATATTGAAAACAGCCAAACAGTGGAAAAAGTGACAACAAGTGACAGTAGAATAGTAGAGGAAGAGTCAAATGTGATGAATAATGTAAACAGCAAGACATTGGATGACAACAGTGGTGGGGTGGGGGAGGTTATACCTGAGTCAGCTGAAAGGGAAAAGGAAAGTGACAATAGTGGCTCTCAGGCTGAAAAAAGAGAAGAAAGTGTTGTCAAAGAGAGTCAGGAGGAGGTAGAGCAGGATGCAGAAAGAGATTATTTGTCCAGCATGGATGAGGGTGAGGAGGATCATCATAATGTTGAAATAAGTAGTGGAGAAGATGAGTCTCTCACTGATTCACAAGTGCCTGAATCACAACAGAAGAAACAGTATACAGTTAAAGAGATTCAAAAGTTCTTGCAACAAACAAAAAACATGAAGAAAGTAGAAATTGGAGATTATTTTGAAGATGAGGAGATGTTTGTTAACTCAGCAAAAATTCAAATGAGGACAAAGAATAATGGGGGGTACACTTCACAGGAGGTTTTTAGGCTGAAGACATTTGTACAGAAGTATAATAAAACACACAATGAAGGGAAACCAGAATCCATGTAGTTTAGGACGTTTCCAGTGTTTTTTTTTCTGTTGTACACTCCTTTTAGAGATCATGAGTAGTATCAAGGTTTCCACACTCAATATAAATGGAGCCAGAGATATGAGGAAGAGAGCAAGCCTGTTTGAACTCTGTAAATTGAAGAGATGCGATGTAATGATGATTCAAGAAACGCACAGTGACCTTTTAAATGAAACTGACGGAGGAGAGAATGGGATGGGGACGTTGTTTTAAGCCACTTAAGTAACAGTAGTGGAGGTGTGGCTGTCCTTTTCTCCAGAAATTGTATGCCAAAATCTTTCGTTGTGGAAGAAAATATTAATGGTAGGTTGTTGGTAGTTAAAGCCAAATATGAGCTTTTTAATATTGTTTTTGTAAATGTTTATGCTCCAAATGTAGGATCTACCAGGGTTCAGTTTTTAAGTGAAATTGGAGTAGTTTTAGGTCAGTGTGAGTCTGAAGACTTTTTATTTTTGGGAGGTGATTTCAATTGTACGGAGAATGATCAGATAGATAGGAACCACAGTGAACCACATCCTGCTTCAAAACAAGCTATGAAGCAGCTTGTGAACACGAATGATTTAATTGATGTATGGAGAGGAATCCACGATAAACAAAGACAATACACTTGGACTCATTGTAGAGAGAGTTGTTTTTCTATGGCCAGATTAGATATGTTTTATTGTTTTAAACATCATTTTAGTACTGTGAAGGAGTGCAGGATAATACCTGTAGGTTTTTCTGATCACTCAATGGTATCATGCAATGTGTTTATTGCTAATGTTAAACACAAGTCTGCTTACTGGCATTTTAACACGGCTTTGCTTTTAGATGTGAATTTTAAGGAAACATTTGTATTTTTTTGGAATATTTTTAGAACTAGGAAAGGGGATTTTGCATCCTTGAAACAGTGGTGGGATTGTGGGAAAGTGGAGATTCGACAGCTTTGTCAACAGTACGCTCTCAGTGTTTCTTGTGACATCACCAAATCTATGAGAGATCTGGAGATTGAAATAGTGGAGCTGCAGGCTTCTGCGGAGTCTACAGGAAATCGAGGGTATAATGAAGACCTCAAATTCAAAAAAGCTGTTGGGCACTAGAACACAGGGGGCGCTGGTCCGGTCACATTTTCAGAATGTTGCGTTGATGGATTCGCCATCAAAGTATTTTTTCAGTCTGGAAAAAATAAATGGACAGAGCAGGTTTATCCATGCTCTCCGTTCGGATAAAGGGCAGGTTCTAACTGAAGCCAGGGATATCCGGTGGAGGGCTGTTGATTTTTATGCTCACTTGTTTAAAAGTGAATATGAGGAGGATGAACCGGCGTTTGAATCTTTCTGCAGTGAACCTATTGTTTCAAAGGAGAGCAATAAGGAGTTGGAGGACCCTTTGACCGCAGAGGAGGTGGACGTGGCACTGCAGAGCAAGAGAGTTTTGAGGACTCATTGCTGCCTCAGAGTTGCAGGAGAGCAGTTCTGGCTCTGTTGCCCAAAAAAGGAGACCTCCAAGAAATAAAGAACTGGAGACCAGTGTCGCTTTTATGTTGCGAATATAAGCTGCTGTCTAAAGTACTAGCCAACAGACTGAAAAAGGTGATTGACCAGGTCATCCACAGGACACAAACATACTGTGTGCCTGGCAGGTCCATTGTTGACAATGTGTCATTAATTCGAGATCTTTTGGAAGTCTCTGGTTCAGAGGGTTTTGATGCAGGTCTGGTTTCTTTGGACCAGGAAAAGGCTTTCGGGTTGAGCACCAGTACCTGTGGAAAGTGTTAGAAAGGTTTGGCCTCAGCCCTGGATTCATTGCCAAGATTAAGGTGATGTATAAAGACATTGAGAGCGTGCTGAAAATTAATGGTGTTTTGAGTAAACCTTTTAAAGCAACTCGGGGTATAAGACAGGGTTGCTCTATGTCTGGTATGCTGTATGCTTTTTCCATTGAACCTATGTTGCACAATGTTCGTTCTAACATAAATGGCCTGTTTTTACCTGATTTTAATACACATTTTATTTTATCTGCTTATGCAGATGATATTGTGATCATTAAAAATCAGCAAGATGTGACGGTTTTGGGCAACATTGTTGAACATTTTGGAAAGATGTCAGCTGCGAAAGTGAACTGGGCAAAGAGTGAGGCTGTAGCAGTTGGGAGGTGGGTGACAGGTCTTCCTCAGTTGCCAGGAGGTTTAAGCTGGAAGAGGGGGGGATTAAAGTACCTGGGGATTTACTTAGGTGATGATCAGACGGTACAGAAGAGCTGGGAAGGAGTGGTAAAAAAGGTAGAGGGGAAGTTGAACAAGTGGAGGTGGCTGTTACCCCAAATGTTTTACAGAGGGAGGGCTCTGATCATCAATAACTTGGTTGCATCAACTCTCTGGCACAAGCTAAAATGTCTGGAGTCCCCTGCTGGATTACTTAGGAAAAGCGCAGTCTATAATGGTTCATTTTTTCTGCGATAATTTGCATTGGGTGCCACAGAGTGTACTTTATCTGCCGAAGGAGGAGGGGGGTCAGGGTTTAGTGCACCTGGAGAGTAGAAAGGCAGCTTTTAGATTGCAGCATATCCAGCGGATTTTTTAATAGGAGGTGACAATGTTGTCTGGAAACATGTAATGAGTGCCATTTTAAAGAGAGTGGAAGGGGTGGGTTTGGATGCATCTCTGTTTTTAACTAACTGTAATTTTGCACATTGGTGTGGAATGCCTCCTTTTTATCACAGTATTTTTAGAGCATGGTTTTTATTTAAATGGAACAGACTGGAGCTGGAAACGTCACTGTTCAGGCTGCGAGAAGAACCTTTGATTTATGGGGCCCGGCTAGACATTCAGGACAATAGTAGACCTGGGCTTGTCCAGCGTTTGTGCTCAGTGGGGGCAGTAAAACTGAGGCATGTAGTGGATGTAGCTGGGCCAGGACTTCACAACACGGTGGCAGTGGCTTCTCTACTGGGTCTGAGGTCACCCCGTCATACCAGAGACATTTTAAATGCATGGACTGAAAAACTGAGCACCGAGGAACAGGTCATGTTACGGGAATACTCCAGTGGAACAGAAAGTCCTGACGAGGGGGATCCGTTCCCTGAGTTGGGTATTGAAATTGACCAAACAGGACTGACGGGACCCATGTTGGGTTGCTCATATGTTTTACCTACGAACCTGTATATGTTAAATGGGAAACATTTGTATAAGTAATGTGTCAAAGCGTTGCATAAATCTCAATTGAGTGGAAGAACAGACACTGTGTGGAGAGAGAGACTGGGGCTGTCTACACGAGCGCTGGATTTAATGTAACCATGATTGTATGTGCGCAGTTGCACTGTTCGGGCACACACAACCGGGGTTTTGCTACACTGCAACCGCGGTCTTTGAAAACCGAAGTCCAGGGTGAAGTTTTGCGCACATCCCGGTTGCAGTGGGTGCGTGTGGGCATAGCAACCAAGGTTATTCCCAGTGTTTACAGCAGAGCTGTCGCAATTATTTCCCATGTTCACGGCAGACTGTCGCAAACAATAGCAAGTTAGCTGATGTCTGTTGTCGCATTCCTGACCCGACCAGAGTAAAACCTGTAGCTGCGGCTAAACTAAACTCATGTGTTGTCAAGTTATTGTTATTAGGGATGCCCCGATCATGTTTTTTGCCACCGATCACCGATCACCGATCGTCGTGAGCCATATCGGCCGATACCGATCCGATACCGATCGTTTTTGATTAAAAAGAAATTAAAAATTATTTTATATAATATTCTTTTTTTTTTAATAAAATATATATATTATATAATTAGACTTGTACTTGTATTATCTGCGAGACATCGCCACCACGCAACAAGTCAAAATGCTCGCTATCTGCAAACAGCTCCACTGTCTGTGTGTACTCTAGTAGCCTCCAGCTACCAAAAAGGATTCTCCGGCGCTGCAGCGGGACCCTATTGGTAACGTTATGCTTTGGTCATTTAACATTCAGCAAGCCCTCAGCTCGAATACGCATTCAATCAATGTTATAAGACATTGATATCAGGAGCTATCTGTAGCTACTGCTAGCCGGCTAGATGACGTTAAGACAACTATTTAGTTCAATCGGACATTTCGTTTTGAACAGTGAATTAACGTCAGCTAACGCGAGCTAACGCGAGCTAACGGAGGTATCAACATGCACTACAAGACTTGCTGGAGCATTTGTTGATATCAGGAGCTATCGGTAGCTAGCCGGCTAAATACCGTTAGACAATGCCTACTAAAAGTGAATAGTTGACTGGGTAATTTTGTTTAAACAGTAACGATAGCTAGGTAGCTAACGTTAGCTCAGGTCGAATGCACTATCTAGACTCAGCAGAGGAGGTCCGCCTCCTCTGTGTTTACAAACTCTACACGGGTACGGGCGGGGCTAGGGAGGAGGAGCAGTTTGCAGGTCCTGTGCGTCTGAGACAAGCGAGTGAGATATCCACTTGATCAGTTTCCGCGATCGGCGAATATGACTAATTATCGGAATTCCCCGATCGCATATTTATACTAATTATCGGCCGATAACGATCGGTGGCCGATCGATCGGGGCATCCCTAATTGTTATAAGGAACCCAGTCCAGACTGCATCCCCTTAACAATTGTTTGTATTGAGCCGTATTGTATTGTACCCATTCTGCAATGTGTGGGAGAATGGCGCTGCAACGTCCGGCTGCCTTTCTGTTCGCTCCATCGAGACTGTGCTTACTTTTGTTAATATTTATAGTTTTAAGAGTTTTGTCTGTACCAACAGTAGGTGCATTTAATGTGTATGACCGTCAGTCACTTATAGACATCGGATTACGGGAAACTTACCGATTGGATTACTCACTGGACCAGCTTTCCGAACCGCAACAATGGCCTGAGGAGATTCTCCAGAGATTGGGACCAGATCCTTTGTTCCTTGATCCCAGGAACAAAGGAACCAGACGGCGTGGGAAGAGAGCTGGGATCCGTAACAGGCTGAGATCCAGACGCCACCGAACGCCATTGCCCAGTATATTGCTAGCCAATGTACAATCAATTGACAATAAACTGGATGACATCCGAGCAAGGATTCAATACCAAAGAGACGTTAGGGACTGCAACGTTCTCTGCTTCACCGAAACGTGGCTCACGCCGGACGTTCCAGACCATGCAATCCAACCAGCCGAACACTTCTTTATCCACCGCAAGGATCGTACAGCAGAGTCCGGTAAACAACGTGGAGGAGGTATTGCCTTCATGTTTAACAACAATTGGAGCGATCCAACTAACGTGAAGGAATTATCCAACCACTGCTGCCCAGACCTGGAATATATAACCATCAAGTGTCGTCCTTTCTTCCTCCCGAGGGAGTTAACGGCGATCATCCTTGTAGGAGTGTATATTCCACCGCAAGCCAGCAACAACGTCGCGCTCTCCAGACTCCACGACGAGGTAAATAGAATACAAGCGGCGAACGTTAACGCCGCCATTTTAGTGCTGGGTGATTTCAATAGCGCCAATCTGAGAAAGGTATTACCTGACTTCTATCAGCATGTGACTTGCAACACCAGAGGCAGTAACATCCTAGATCACTGTTACACGCAATTTAAAGGTGGCTACAAGGCTCATTCTGATAGTGGCTTTGGTAAATCAGATCACGCGTCCATCTTTCTTTCACCAATGTACAAACAGAGAATCAAAAGTACTCCTGTAGTCTCGCGAGAGGTGCAGAAATGGGATTTGACGTCAGAGGAGACGCTCCAGTCTGTGTTTGACTGCACAGACTGGAATGTGTTCCGCGACACAGATAACATTAATGTCTACACGGAGACAGTGCTGGACTATGTTTGTACTTTGGTGGAAGAAACAATCCCCACTACCAAAATGAGAGTTTACCCAAATCAAAAACCCTGGGTAGACAAATCCGTCCGTGAAGCTCTGAGAGAGCGCACCAAAGCATACAACGACGGCCTAGTGGCAGGCAACATGAATGACCACAAGGTGGCGCGATACAACGTAAGGAGGACAGTGTCAGAGGCCAAACGGCGCTACAGGGATAAAATTGAACTCCAGTTTGAACAAGCTGACTCTAGAGCTATGTGGCAGGGGCTCAAAACGATGACAGACTACAAAGGCGCCTCCCTCAAACTGAACAGTGACATCTCCTTAGCAAATGACCTCAATACCTTCTATGCGAGGTTTGATGCTGGTAATAACAACACCAGCTCACAAGCCACGGCAATGGGGGGGGGGGGGGGGGGTCGGCTGCTGATGGAGGCGCAGTGTTCAGGGTAACAGAGCATGAGGTGAGGCGGACCTTTAAAAAAGTGAATATCAGGAAGGCAGCAGGTCCGGACGGCATCCCCGGCCGCGTCCTAAAAGTCTGTGCCGACCAACTGGCCCCAGTATTCACTGACATATTTAACCTGTCCTTAGAACAGGCTGTCATCCCCACCTGCCTGAAGAAGTCCACTATTATCCCTGTACCCAAAAAATCCAAGCCTGCTTGCCTCAACGACTACCGCCCTGTAGCTCTCACCTCCATAGCCATGAAGTGCTTTGAGAAGCTAGTAAAGGGCTACATCTGCTCCTCCCTCCCCATCAACATGGACCCCCTGCAATTTGCATACCGCCCCAACAGGTCCACGGAGGACGCCATAGCCCATGTGCTGCACACAGCAGCATCACACCTGGACAAGAGGCAGGGGAACTATGTGAGAATGCTATTCATCGACTACAGCTCGGCATTCAATACCATAGTCCCCTCCATACTCATAACCAAGCTCAGGGACCTGGGCTTGAACTATGACCTCTGCCAGTGGGTCTTGGACTTCCTGACTGGCAGACCCCAGGTGGTGAGAGCAGGCAACTGCACCTCCTCATCCATCACCCTCAACATAGGGGCCCCCCAGGGCTGTGTTCTGAGTCCCCTCCTCTACTCCCTGTACACACACGACTGTGTGGCTCAGCGGAGTAGCAATACAATCATCAAATTTGCTGACACAGTGGTGGTGGGCCTGATCTCTGCCAACGACGAGAGGGCCTACCTGGAAGAGGTCAAGGTCCTGGCGGGATGGTGCCAGGAAAACAGCCTCTCCCTGAACGTCAGCAAAACAAAGGAGATGATTGTGGACTTCAGGAGGTCGGGGGTCAAGGACTACAGCCCCCTCAGCATCGACGGGGCACCGGTTGAGAGAGTCAACAGCTTTAAGTACCTCGGAGCCTACATATCCGAGGACTTGACATGGACCACACACATTGACAGTGTTGTGAAGAAGGCACGACAACGCCTCTACTTCCTCAGGCGCCTAAGGAAGTTCCAAGTCAGTCAGAAGATCCTTAAGAACTTCTACTCATGTACAATAGAGAGCATCTTGACCGGCAACATCACCTCCTGGTTTGGGAATAGCACTGCACAAGACCGAAGCAGACTACAAAGAGTGACACGTTCAGCCGAACGCACAATTGGAGGGGGGCTCCCCACCCTCCAGAACATTTACAACAAGCGTTGCAAGGGCAAGGCTAAGAGAATCATTAAAGACTCCAGTCACCCGAACAACTGCCTCTTTGAACTGCTGCGGTCAGGCAAGCGATACCGGAGTCTCAAGGCGAGCACAGAAAGACTCAGAAGAAGCTTCTATCCCCAGGCCATCAGGCTGCTAAACGAACAATGAACACTACACAACAACAACCACCAAACGCACATAGCACACACATCCACACGCACACACTCACTTTAAACAAACACACTGTAGCACCCACTCCACACACTTTATAGCACACACCCACTTTAAACAAACACACTGTAGCACCCACTCCCCACACTTTATATATTTATTGATGAAGGATTGCACTACAACTCGTACACCTTACTGTAAATTGTACCTAAATTGTACCTCATCCCATTTCTGCTTTGCACTATATAGTACTGTACATTAGTACACTGCATAGTATTGTATATTATATGGTAACTCAGAACATTGTACATATGTCTATACCGAACACTGTGACCTCATTTTCTTCTTCTAAATTACATGCTATACTATGTTATTTGATACTATCTTGTCTAGCACAGTCTCTGGAGCGTAACAGTAAGAAGCATTTTGTATGAAAGTATTCTGTACTTCTGTATGACAACTATTAAAGAAACTTGAAACTTGAAACTTGTTAAATAACGTTTGCATCCATTCATTATACTAGCGTTAACATTACATTATTACGTTAGCATGTAAGCTATATACTATACATAGAGAATGCCATTCACATTAGCATGTAGCTAACAACACCGGAGATCTTTTTGTGAGACTAAACTATCCGCTCTTGGTGGTAAATTGTGTTGCTGTTGGTTTTATTTCATCAACAAATGAGAGGCAGAACACAGAGTGAATGTATCCGTTTGTTTATTGCACTTTCTTTCTTTGCTGAAAAATATATGCTCCGTTGGCTAAATGGCTAACGCAAGGGTATTTAAAGTACTTTGTTTTGTTTTTAAGCAGGAAGTGTAGTTAGCGTTCAATCTTTTCTGATTGGTTGAAATGGCCTTCATGTCTGAACAACATCGCCGCCTACTGCTTTGGCATTGTACTACATGTATCGGTTGCTGGTTTTCCAGCCGCCGTGAGTACGCGGTTATACACGGTTATTCACCTGTGTGGACAGAGGTTTATTTTTTTCAAAACTTCGGTGTCATTAATACCCGTGATCGTGTGGACAGGGCCTGAGGGTACAAGATACATGTACACCAGTGTGGAGAGTGCTGTATAAGCCACCGCTAAACAAAAGGACAGGTGGAGGATTTTGAAAGGGGCAGTAGCAGTTAATTGTTTTGTTGCTAAATTAAACCCCACTGTAACAATTTGTTGTCTTTTTTGTCAGGAGCCAGAAACAATCTTTCATTGTTTTTTAGAACGCAAAAGACTTGAAGGTCTGTTCGAAACATTGAATAATGTGTTTTTGAAATGTGGTGAGAGTTGGAGTGAAATAGCTTTTGTGTTTGGGGCTGGTTACAAAAAAAACAATGTAATGAAGTGGCAAATGTTGAATTTTGTTGTGGGTCAAGCCAAAATGGCCATCTATAAGACCAGAAAAATACAAATGGAGAATGGCTTAGGTGGTGAGCTGATGCCAATGTTTAAAGCATTGGTAAGAGCCAGGGTCAGAGTGGATTTTAGATTTGACTCCCTAGTGAGTTTCGAGGAAGTTATTTGTTGTGTTGTAGAGGGGCAGCTGTGTTTTAACACTGTTTTTATGTGAAATCTCATGTGGTTTTTGAGTGAGAAGAACACATGTATGATGTGAGATACAATGTGTATGTATGTAACTGTATTGAGACACAACCTTGTAGTGATTTTATGTAAATAAATGTTTTTCTAAAATCAAAAAAATCTCTCTGTCTCTTTCTCTCTCTCTCTGTTTCTCTATCTCTCTGTCTGTCTCTCTCTCTCTCTCTCTCTCTCTCTCTCTCTCTCTCTCTCTCTCCCCCCCCCCCCCCCCCCAGGTAGTTGTTATCCGTGTCCAGAGGTTGTGGAGGTGAAGTGTGTATGTGGTTCCACCTCATTGACGGTTCCCTGTGGCCGAGAGAGAAGCACCAAGCCACCACGCTGTAAAGAGCTCTGCCGGTAAACACACACACACACACACACACACACACGTAATCACCAATGATGTCTGCCAAATGAAGCCCTTAAGAACACGGGCACACGCCAGTCTGTCCTATCTATCAGCGTTTGTAAATCCTGTTCCTAGCTACGAACGAATCTCTGAAAATAAATTGTTCGATCATGGAGTTACAAAGAAATTAGTTTGTAATTTTCTCGTAAGTCCGTTCGATCATGAGGTCCACTGTGTTTAACCCAATGAGCCTCAATCCACTGGAACACACTGGAACACGCACTGTAACACACTGAAACACACACTAGAACACACTGTAACACACTGTAACACACTGAAACACACACTGAAACACACACTGGAACACACACTGAAACACACACTGGAACACACTGGAACACACTGGAACACACTGGAACACACTGAAACACACACTGGAACACACTGAAACACACACTGAAACACACACTGGAACACACTGAAACACACACTGGAACACACTGGAACACACACTGGAACACACACTGAAACACACACTGGAACACACATTAACACACTGGAACACACACTGAGACACAAAGCATGTTTCTCTTCTCCAGATCCCCTCCTACCTGCCACCACCCCAGCAGGGAGAACCATCGCTGTCACCCTGGACCCTGTCCACCCTGCACCCAGGCCTGCCTGCTGCCCCGGAAACGCTGTGACCACACCTGCGCCAAGCCCTGCCACGATGTGGTGCTGGTTAGAACCAACCAGGTAATACACCTGTCCCTAGTTAGAACCAACCAGGTAATACACATGCCCCTAGTTAGAACCAACCAGGTAATACACATGTCCCTAGTTAGAACCAACCAGGTAATACACATGCCCCTAGTTAGAACCAACCAGGTAATACACCTGTCCCTAGTTAGAACCAACCAGGTAATACACCTGTCCCTAGTTAGAACCAACCAGGTAATACACATGCCCCTAGTTAGAACCAACCAGGTAATACACATGTCCCTAGTTAGAACCAACCAGGTAATACACATGCCCCTAGTTAGAACCAACCAGGTAATACACCTGTCCCTAGTTAGAACCAACCAGGTAATACACCTGTCCCTAGTTAGAACCAACCAGGTAATACACATGCCCCTAGTTAGAACCAACCAGGTAATACACCTGTCCCTAGTTAGAACCAACCAGGTAATACACATGCCCCTAGTTAGAACCAACCAGGTAATACACCTGTCCCTAGTTAGAACCAACCAGGTAATACACATGCCCCTAGTTAGAACCAACCAGCTAATACACATGTCCCTAGTTAGAACCAACCAGGTAATACACCTGTCCCTAGTTAGAACCAACCAGGTAATACACATGTCCCTAGTTAGAACCAATCGGGTAATACACCTGTCCCTAGTTAGAACCAACCAGGTAATACACATGCCCCTAGTTAGAACCAACCAGGTAATACACCTGTCCCTAGTTAGAACCAACCAGGTAATACACATGCCCCTAGTTAGAACCAACCAGGTAATACACATGTCCCTAGTTAGAACCAACCGGGTAATACACCTGTCCCTAGTTAGAACCAACCAGGTAATACACATGTCCCTAGTTAGAACCAATCGGGTAATACACCTGTCCCTAGTTAGAACCAACCAGGTAATACACCTGTCCCTAGTTAGAACCAACCAGGTAATACACCTGTCCCTAGTTAGAACCAACCAGGTAATACACCTGTCCCTAGTTAGAACCAACCAGGTAATACACCTGTCCCTTTTCTCAGTCCTTGCCCCACAATGGTGGAATGAACTACCCACCCCAGTTAGGACAGCCAAAACCCGTCCAATCTTTCGCCGTCGACTAAAGACTCACTTCTTCAACCATTATCTGAGAAAAAATATATATATATTAAAAGAAAAATCTAACCCTAACTAACCTTACTGTCATGCACTTGTCCTAATATACTAACCTACACTGTAGCACTCAACACTTTGATGAACATTGTTACTCAGCTGATAGAGTTGTGCCCTTCCTGATGACTTGTCGTACAGAACTTGTAAGTCGCTTTGGATAAAAGCGTCAGCTAAATAAAAAAAAAAAACATTTATAATTATGAAAAAAAATAAAAAGATTTATAAATGGAAATGTATGGTTGAAACATGCAAACGTTCAAACGCACACACACTAATAAGCATTGGAGGCTTTTAACCAGGGCCGAACTGGGAAAATCATTCAGGCCAGGAAATATAGTGCGAAATATAGCCCCAGTCAGGCCACTTTTTAAGCGGGGGGTCTGGGGGTCCGCCACCAGGATTTCTTTTGTTACAAAGACTTAATTTCCTGCATTCTGGTGCAGGAATTTTTTTATTTGTACCCTTTAAATGCCAGTGTTTGTGATGGCATCACAAATTATTGTATGATTAGCAACAACACTGATTTTGATGGATTTTCAGTTTTTTTGTAATGTCAGATTGAAAATAATACAATCTTTTATTCAACTTCAGCCCTGATCATAACACCACATATTCATTTTATAATTCTAACCCTTTAAATGCCAGTGTGTGTGATGGCATATATTTGCAATATATCAAATGCAAAGTAGATTTTTCTGGGGGGGATTATTACAGACTAGCATGTGTCAATGTTTAGCAACAACACTGATTTTGATGGATTTTTTGTTTTTTTGTAAAGGTCCCGCCTCCACCAATCACATGCGGCTCCCTTTGTGTGTGTGTGTGTGTGAGAGAGAGAGAGAGAGAGAGAGAGAGAGAGAGAGAGAGAGAAAGATAGTTCTCCAACTTGTGTGAGTTGCAGTGATCTCCTGGTTGTTCCCCACCTAGGTTATCTACCTATTGCGCTGCTGCAACTAGAAACACTGGCCTGGCCTGCTTCTAAGTTCAGTGGCCACCAAATGGTTAACCCTTTCACTGCGACAATACAGAATGTTAACCCTTTCACTGCCACACGACAAAGGGTTAACCCTTTCACTACCACACTATGGTAGTGGTAGAGAACACGTTAACCTTCTGTAGTGTGGTAGTGAAAGGGTTAATTTAGCCTCGGCTGTTTTTTGGTACTGGCAGCAAACAGACCTCTCATTCACTCATTACTATCTCATGTGTTCAAATTTTGTTGTTTCAAATGTTTACACATTCACCCTATGACCCTATTTCATGAAGTCACTTCCTCAGTCTTATCCGTCCTGTCCCTCTGTCTAGAGGAGGCTGTTTTAGGATGCATGTTTGTTTTAGCCTCCCACTCTACATCCCTAGATGTATATCAGTCAAAGTAGTCAACTTGTGGAACAGTTGTGAAAGTAAATTTTAAAATGTGCAATACGCTTTAAATAAAAAAACATGTTTTAAATGACTAAAGAGTTAAGGATATATTGTAAGAAGGGTAGGTATATAATGTTTAAATGACTAAAGGGTTATGGATATATTGTAAGAAGGGTAGGTATATAATGTTTAAATGACTAAAGGGTTAAGGATATATTGTAAGAAGGGTAGGTATATAATGTTTAAATGACTAAAGGGTTAAGGACATTGTAAGAAGGGTAGGTATATAATGTTTAAATGACTAAAGGGTTGATGATATTGTAAGAAGGGTAGGTATATAATGTTTAAATGACTAAAGGGTTAAGGATATATTGTAAGAAGGGTAGGTATATAATGTTTAAATGACTAAAGGATTAAGGATATATTGTAAGAAGGGTAGGTATATAATGTTTAAATGACTAAAGGATTAAGGATATATTGTAAGAAGGGTAGGTATATAATGTTTAAATGACTAAAGGGTTAAGGATATATTGTAAGAAGGGCAGGTATATAATGTTTAAATGACTAAAGGGTTAAGGATATTGTAAGAAGGGCAGGTATATAATGTTTAAATGACTAAAGGGTTAAGGATATATTGTAAGAAGGGCAGGTATATAATGTTTAAATGACTAAATGGTTAAGGATATTGTAAGAAGGGCAGGTATATAATGTTTTAAATGACTAAAGGATTAAGGATATTGTAAGAAGGGTAGGTATATAATGTTTAAATGACTAAAGGATTAAGGATAATGTAAGAAGGGTAGGTATATAATGTTTAAATGACTAAAGGATTAAGGATATTGTAAGAAGGGTAGGTATATAATGTTTAAATGACTAAAGGGTTAAGGATATATTGTGAGAAGGGTAGGTATATAATGTTTAAATGACTAAAGGGTTAAGGATATATTGTAAGAAGGGTAGGTATATAATGTTTTAAATTACTAAAGGGTTAAGGATATTGTAAGAAGGGTAGGTATATAATGTTTAAATGACTAAAGGGTTAAGGATATTGTAAGAAGGGTAGGTATATAAGGTGAGGCTTCTTTTGGGTCATTTTAATATTGTTTTCTTTCTATTTAGTTGAACATTTACTTTAAAAAAACGACTTATTTCTATGTACCGGTACATACCTTGTAAAGAAACTAAACTTAACTAACTCACTAACTAACTAACTAACTAACTAACTAACTAACTAACTATCTAACTAAACAAATAGTTATTTTTAGGGATGCACGATAATTATCGGGCCGATATCAGCAATTATGATGGCATCCCGATAAACCCGATAACATTATTGATAGCTCCGATAATATATAATACATTTTTTTGTTAAAAGAAATCCGGTATGGGTGGATTGGGATGAAGGGCGTTTGTTTTTACTGTAGGCTCCTCCCGTTTTGCCAGTACTGTGGTACGACTGATAGCGTGTGGTTTAGGAAGAGGGAGTTTTTCACAAATCCAGCGCACCCTTTCGCATGCCTGGCTGTGACGTAGCCACGTAAGTTTCAGAAGCAGATGGTAAACAAAGATGGCGTCGTCGGACATTTTAAAAGTTTCAGAGGAAAACAGTTTGCGTGCTATTTGTAACGAATGCAGAAGTTCCACGAGGACGGAAAGGGGCAACAAGCATAACGCATCCAACATAATAAGTCACCTGAAACATCACCACCGCTACGATGGTGTATTAAAATATGACGCCGAGCAGCTAAAGGCTAAGCTAATCCAAAGCCAGCTGCAAAAGGAGCCGGCAGCGTGTAGTCTTTTACCAACAAACTTACAGTTTGACGAGGCGTTTGCAAAATGAAAGACGTTTGACAGAGATGATTTGTTTGGTTTATTTAATTCTTTTTGAGGCATGCTGTCCTATAAATGCCAAGTAATAGTTGTTTCATGGACCAAGACCTCCAGTCTCCTCTCCTATAGCGTCAAATGTTTTATCTGCTGACGAAGCACAATACCTGTTGGTTTTTAGTTCACTCATTGTTCAGGGAAACACATTGTTAATGACATTGACGGATTGTGAATTTTGTGATTGACTAAAATAATTTTTATTTGGAAAAATAAATATAGTCACTTTATTTGAAGAGTCAAAACTGTTCTCTTGGCGTTTGTTTTGTTCATAGTAGTAACGCTCATGTCATGATAAATCTGGTTAGGTCAAAACTACAGGAATATACATAAGAAAAATAAAGTATAATACAATAAATATATATATATTATCGGTTATCGGTATCGACCTTGACGAGCAGAAAGTTATCGGTATCGGGGTCAAAAAATCAATATCGTGCACCCCTAGTTATTTTCTTTGTGTGTGTGTCAGGTCCAGCTCGCCGGGCCCTGGGAGCAGCCAGCAGAACCAGCCTTCGTCCAGAAAGCCCTGCCCTGCCCACCTTGCCCAGTACCCATACCCACGTATGTTCTGCTCACCTTGCCCAGTACCCATACCCACGTATGTTCTGCCCACCTTGCCCAGTACCCACACCCACGTATGTTCTGCCCACCTTGCCCAGTACCCATACCCACGTATGTTCTGCCCACCTTGCCCACCTTGCCCAGTACCCATACCCACGTATGTTACATGAATGATGAAGGGTTTTATTTTTATTTTCGTGTTCGTCTGTTCCAACACAGTTCCTTATGGGATTATTCCAACTTTTTAAAATGTTATATAGTGCCATCACGCTGACACACACATGAAAAACAGAATAAATACAAATAAGAGATACAGATAAAACAAACGCAACTAAAATAAATATGATAAACAAATAAAAACTACTAAACAGTTTGGGGAAGTAGAATGAAGTGTAACAAAACAGAGCAGAATATAATGGAGGATTGTAGAATAGAACTGAGGATAGTAGAATAGAACTGAGGATAGTAGAATAGAACTGAGGGTAGTAGAATAGAACTGATGGTAGTAGTATAGAACTGAGAGTAGTAGAATAGAACTGAGGATAGTAGAATAGAACTGAGGGTAGTAGAATAGAACTGAGGATAGTAGAATAGAACTGAGGGTAGTAGAATAGAACTGAGGGTAGTAGAATAGAACTGAGGGTAGTAGAATAGAACTGAGGGTAGTAGAATAGAACTGAGGGTAGTAGAATAGAACTGAGGGTAGTATAATAGAACTGACGATAGTAGAATAGAACTGAGGGTAGTAGAATAGAACTGAGGGTAGTAGAATAGAACTGAGGGTAGTAGAATAGAACTGAGGGTAGTAGAATAGAACTGAGGGTAGTAGAATAGAACTGACGATGGTAGAATAGAACTGAGGGTAGTAGAATATAACTGAGGGTAGTAGAATATAACTGGGGGTAGTAGAATAGAACTGAGGGTAGTAGAATATAACTGAGGGTAGTAGAATATAACTGGGGGTAGTAGAATAGAACTGAGGGTAGTTGTAACTGAGGGGTACAATTCCCTGACTGTATTGATAAGTATGGTATTATTAAACCACTACTGCTTGTACTTTAACTTCTGGCCATCCAGTACATGATATAGATATGATGAACACTTTCCCACCTGATGAAACGAAGTCCACACAAATGTATAAATCGAATATTTTATATAGCAAAGGGTATATACAACGTTCACTTAATGACATTTATGATTTGAAATGCACTTGTAAGGCAAATGAGTATTCGTAGGTAAATCAACATTGAATGTCCAATCTCTGGTTACGCAGGGAGCAAGTATACAACCTGGTTCTTTAGGGAACTATAGCGATGGTACTTAAATGATTATAGCTGGATACACTAAAGGGGGGGTCCCGCTGGTTGTAAGTCAGTAGGGGGGGGGGGGGGTTAGGAGAGCCGCTGGCGGTATCCCATCTGGCCGACGATTTCTTGGGAGAATTCAGAGTGCTGAACACGGTGCCCACAGAACCTCGGTCCACAGATGAATACAGCTGGGCCCTCTGGTGGACGGTAGCTGCCGGTCCACAACGAAGAGACGTGAGGCGACCTCACTCGGGGTAGAGCGCCGTCTCACCTGGACTCCTCTCGGGGGGGGTAGTTCCAACACTCAGCAGTGTTGGCTGTTATCCATGGCATAATCAAAGCACCCAAAGCACGTAGATAATCCAAGCCGTGGAAGGCTCGCCGTCGTCCGGGTAAAGTAATCCAATGTACAGGTCCACTCGTCCTGGCCCGGAGCTCCTCGGATGCAAGCACCACACGTGGTCTGCCCAGCCTGGTTAAGACTCCAGATAACGTCAGGAACGATGGGGGTACTGCTCACTTTATAACTCTAACCGAACGATGCACCATACATAATAGACTATTATTAACTTAATAGAAATACGTCCCACTCGACGGTATAGTGCCAAACTATGACAATTCAACTATTAATCCACACGATGTCTCAATGCCTATTCTGAGGCCAAGTAGGCCATACTGCACCACACGTGCGTCGTGGGTGAGGCTTCACGTCTGTTACTAGGTTGGAGGGTAAAGGACTAATGGACTAAAAAAGAAAGTTCTACTTTACTTGCGCCATATATATATGCGCTGTGAACAAATAGTACCATTCGTATTTCGCCAGACGTATTCCTACGCGGAACCGGGCTTGTAACGACATGTTCGTCGGCACGATTGAACTTGAACCAAGGGGCTTGGCTGCTGGCGCCAGGTTCTCGTCCAATGGTAGAATGAAACTATTATGGGCTGTTAGTAGACTAAAGGGATATTCAGTGTATATTGTACAAGGAATATACAGGGGATATCAAACGATATACAAATACTATTAAATATATATCCATAAATAAATATATATATTCGGTTTAATCTGATCCTTCACAACAGTAGTAGAATAGAACTGAGGGTAGTAGAATAGAACTGAGGGTAGTAGAATAGAACTGAGGGTAGTAGAATAGAACTGAGGGTAGTAGAATAGAACTGAGGGTAGTAGAATAGAACTAGTAGAATAGAACTGAGGGTAGTAGTATAGAACTGAGGGTAGTCGAATAGAACTGAGGGTAGTAGAATAGAACTGAGGGTAGTAGAATAGAACTGAGGGTAGTAGAATAGAACTAGTAGAATAGAACTGAGGGTAGTAGAATAGAACTGAGGGTAGTAGAATAGAACTGAGGGTAGTAGAATAGAACTAGTAGAATAGAACTGAGGGTAGTAGTATAGAACTGAGGGTAGTAGTATAGAACTGAGGGTAGTAGAATAGAACTGAGGATAGTAGAATAGAACTGAGGGTAGTAGAATAGAACTGAGGGTAGTAGAATAGAACTGAGGGTAGTAGAATAGAACTAGTAGAATAGAACTGAGGGTAGTAGAATAGAACTGAGGGTAGTAGAATAGAACTGAGGGTAGTAGAATAGAACTGAGGGTAGTAGAATATAACTGAGGATAGTAGAATATAACTGAGGGTAGTAGAATAGAACTGAGGGTAGTAGAATAGAACTGAGGGTAGTAGAATAGAACTGAAGATAGTAGAATAGAACTGAGGGTAGTAGAATATAACTGAGGATAGTAGAATATAACTGAGGGTAGTAGAATAGAACTGAGGATAGTAGAATAGAACTGAGGGTAGTAGAATAGAACTGAGGGTAGTAGAATAGAACTGAGGTAGTAGAATAGAACTGAGGGTAGTAGAATAGAACTGAGGGTAGTAGTATAGAACAGAGTAGTAGAATAGAACTGAGGATAGTAGAATAGAACTGAGGGTAGTAGAATAGAACTGAGGGTAGTAGAATAGAACTGAGGATAGTAGAATATAACTGAGGGTAGTAGTATAGAACTGAGAGTAGTAGAATAGAACTGAGGATAGTACAATAGAACTGAGGGTAGTAGAATAGAACTGAGGATAGTAGAATAGAACTGAGGATAGTAGAATAGAACTGAGGGTAGTAGTATATAACTGAGAGTAGTAGAATAGAACTGAGGATAGTAGAATATAACTGAGGGTAGTAGTATAGAACTGAGGATAGTAGAATATAACTGAGGGTAGTAGAATAGAACTGAGGGTAGTAGAATAGAACTGAGGGTAGTAGAATAGAACTGAGGGTAGTAGAATAGAACTGAGGGTAGTAGAATAGAACTGAGGGTAGTAGAATAGAACTGAGGGTAGTAGAATAGAACGTAGTAGAATAGAACTGAGGGTCGTAGAATAGAACTGAGGGTAGTAGAATAGAACTGAGGGTAGTAGAATAGAACTGAGGATAGTAGAATAGAACTGAGGGTAGTAGAATAGAACTAGTAGAATAGAACTGAGGGTAGTAGAATAGAACTGAACTAGTATAGAACTGAGGGTAGTAGAATAGAACTGATGGTAGTAGAATAGAACTGAGGGTAGTAGAATAGAACTGAGGGTAGTAGAATAGAACTAGTAGAATAGAACTGAGGGTAGTAGAATAGAACTGAGGGTAGTAGAATAGAACTGAGGATAGTAGAATAGAGTAGAGCAGAATCACTCGGATCAGAGAAAGATGAAAATGTGAAACACAGGACTAGGAAGACAACTGTTCTTTGTTTGACCATGTGGTACACAGACCCTGCACACATACACGCACACACACACACACACACACACACACAAACATATACACACACACATATACATACAGACACATACAAACACACACAGAGCATGCAGTGTTTGATATCTCAAGCTCACTGTTCCGTGACGTGTGGGTGTGTGTGTGTGTGTGTGCGTGTGCGTGCGTGTGCGTGCGTGTGCGTGCGTTAGATCTTCAATTGTACCTCCAACACACATTACTTCAATCACATGTGTTTGCAACTGTTGGCTGAGTACACCACACACACACACACACACTAGTTACAGTGTGAGCCAGCTGCCCGCAGCTCTCTGACGTACAAGAAGCAGAGCAACATGTGTGTGTGTATATGTTTGTGTGCGTGTGTGTCATCCTTACAAGTATTGTGATGACCAGAAACTGCTTGCATTTTTAGTTATGAGAATAATATTGTTCTGGGGTTAGGATATGGTTGTTTTAGGATATGGTTGTTTTAGGATATGGTTGTTTTAGGGTTGGGATATGGTTGTTTTAGGGTTGGGATAAGGTTGTTTTAGGGCTAGGATAAGGTTGTTAAAGTCAAATTAATCACAATTAGATATGTTCAGCCATATAAACCTAACCTAAAACAATGAGTTGAGTGTAAAACTAAACTAAAACAGTGAGTTGAGTGTAAAACTAAACTAAAACAGTGAGTTGAGTGTAAAACTAAACTAAAACAATGAGTTGAGTGTAAAACTAAACTAAAACAGTGAGTTGAGTGTAAAACTAAACTAAAACAATTAGTTGAGTGTAAAACTAAACTAAAACAATGAGTTGAGTGTAAAACTAAACTAAAACAGTGAGTTGAGTGTAAAACTACAGTGAGTTGAGTGTAAAACTAAACTAAAACAGTGAGTTGAGTGTAAAATTAAACTAAAACAGTGAGTTGAGTGTAAAACTACAGTGAGTTGAGTGTAAAACTAAACTAAAACAGTGAGTTGAGTGTAAAACTAAACTAAAACAATGAGTTGAGTGTAAAACTAAACTAAAACAGTGAGTTGAGTGTAAAACTAAACAAAAACAGTGAGTTGAGTGTAAAAACAGTGAGTTGAGTGTAAAACTAAACTAAAACAGTGAGTTGAGTGTAAAACTAAACTAAAACAGTGAGTTGAGTGTAAAACTAAACTAAAACAATGAGTTGAGTGTAAAACTAAACTAAAACAATGAGTTGAGTGTAAACCTAAACTAACTGTTGTGTATTTTCTTTCAGGGCCTGCTTTGGACAGCATGAGGTAAGGATGTTGGTGTGTGTTTTCATACAGACACACAGACGGACACAACCTGTGTGTGTGTGTGTGTGTGTGTGTGTGTGTGTGTGTGTGTGTGTGTGTGTGTGTGTGTGTGTGTGTGTGTGTGTGTGTGTGTGTGTGTGTGTGTGTGTGTGTGTGTGTGTGTGTGTGTGTGTGTGTGTGTGTGTGTGTGTGTGTGTGTGTGTGTGTGTGTGTGTGTGTGTGTGTGTGTGTGTGTGTGTGTGTGTGTGTGTGTTCAGGGTTGTGTCACATGGTCAAGATCAATTCACTCCTTCAGTCAAGTCAGTTCAGTCACCCTGTCTCTCTCTCTTTCTCTCACTACACGTATCTGTCTTTTTCTCTCTATCCACCAACCCTTCTCTGCCCTGCATATACACACCCTGTCTCTGTCTTTCTCTTTCTCTCTCTCACTCTTTTTTCTCTCTCTCATTCAGACGAGGACAGGTTCAGGAGCTTTTTTACATTGTGTGTGCGTGTGCGACAGACAGACAGACAGACAGACAGACAGACAGACAGACAGACAGACAGACAGACAGACAGACAGACAGACAAACAAAGAGGGTTGGATAAATGTAGTGAAGGATGGAGAGAGTATTGTCCAAATGACAATACTGACCAAATTGAGATTTATTTTTATCTTGTCCATTTATTTTGTTAGCTTTCTAATTTAAAATAGAGTTTGAAACCGTCTGTACACAGTAGGCTATGTGTGCTAGCAGAGCTAGTCTCCAGTCAAATTTGTTTTAATACTTATAACAATATCGATAATTATAGATATCGAGTGATATATCGTTATCGATATATCGTGATATCATTTTTAGCCATATCGCCCAGCCCTAAGTGAGAAAGAGAGGACATGCAGCCAGTTAGCCTCTGATAAAAGGTCTGTCTGTGTGTCTGGTTGTGTCTTTCTGGTTGTGTCTGTCTGGTTGTGTCTGTCTGTGTGTCTGTGTTTTAAATTAATTTCACTATAGAATATTCGTTGACAAGTACAATTAGTTACTGCACACTACATCACCCCTGAGTGGAATATGGAAAGCCAAACTTTCCCCCACTGTACCAAAAACCGTACCGAACCTTGACTTCAAAACCGAGGTACGTACCGTACCGTGGTTTTTGTGTACCGTTACACCCCTAGTCTGGTTTTATCTGTCTGGAATTGAAAATGGGGGACCCTGATGTAAACAAGACGAAAGTCTTTCTCTGGTCTGCATCCCCTTAACAATTGTGTGTATTGAGCCGTACTGTATTGTACCCATTCTGCAATCTGTTAATACAATTTCCAATCAATCAATCAATTGTGTCTGTCTGTGTGTCTGGTTGTCTCTGGTTGTGTCTGTCTGTGTGTCTGGTTGTGTCTGTCTGTGTGTCTGGTTGTCTCTGGTTGTGTCTGTCTGTGTGTCTGGTTGTGTCTGTCTGTGTGTCTGTCTGTGTATCTGGTTGTGTGTCTGTCTGTGTGTGTGTTTCTTAGGTGAGCCCTGTTCCGTGCCACAAGCGGGGTCCGTTTTCCTGTCAGCGACCTTGTGACCGAGCTTTGACCTGTGGGAACCACAGCTGCAGCAGAGAGTGTCATACGGTTTCCGCTAGCAACAAGACCCAGGTACAGTAGCCTGTTAGCGAGACCCAGGTGCGTCTTGCAGTCTATACGGTCTACGCGGTGCGGGCAGTCTGTGAGCTCGTTACATGGTGACTGTGGTCAGAGCAGCTGCTACCGTCACCATAGCAACGTGAATCATTGTAATGTGGTCTGTGTGGTCAGAGTCCTGCTGTTTCAACATGTAGAAGGTCAGCATCTATCTATCTATCTCTCTATCTATCTCTCTATCTATATCTATCTATCTATCTATCTATCTATCTATCTATCTATCTATCTATCTATCTATCTATCTATCTATCTATCTATCTATCTATCTATCTATCTATCTATCTATCTATATCAATTCAATTCAATTCAAATGGGCTTTATTGACATGGGAAACATACGTTTACATTGCCAAAGCCAAACAAAACAAAACAATCAAACAGAGAAAACAAAAAGAAATCAGTACATTACAGAAGGAATTTCTTGTATGGTTGACAGTCTTTATGGTGGTTGTATTCCATTGGATGTCCTTTTCTTGTCACAGCAGCTCACAAATCTTGCTGCTGTGTTTGCACATTGTTGTATTTCTCCCAGTATGGGAGTTTTGAGTTGTTTTCCATGTTTTCAAAGTCTCTTTGGGTGTTTGCAATTTGTGGGAAGTATATGTCTCTGATGTCTTGCTATAGGGCCTAAAAAAATTGTTTGGTTCCTGTTGGTTGTCAGTTAAGGCCATGGGTAGGTAGGGAATTTATATATATATATATATATTGTAACTGAGGGGTTACAAAACCCTGACTGTATTAAAGATTGTGATATATTAAACCACTACTAGTTATGTACTTTAATTACTGGCCAAACAGTACATCAAATATTGATGGTGAACACCCACACAAGAACACGGCATTGACACAGAAATTCTATTGGAGGGTTATTTATTATTATTAGGCAACGTTAGGTTACAGATTGAGAATTAGGGTCGCGCTTATATGGCGAAGAATATACGTAAAGTCAGTCAAGAGCATAAGTCAATGAGAATAGTAGGAATACTATGATGTGTCTAAGCTGACGCCACCGGTTGTATAGCAATTATATAGGGCAACACCGGTACCAACTGGAGACACTGGGTTCCCTCCGGGGTGTAAAGCCGGGAGGGGTAGAGGAATGTTCGGGTACCCAGTCTGAGTCAACGAGGAATAAAGAGGCTCCAAGTACAGGAGCCGGTGCTTGTACTCCCTTGATCAGCAGACAAAAGCAATAGTTGTAATCCAATATGCTCGACAGCATTGACGACAACCAGCCAGCCCCTTCCAAGAGGCGGGCCCGAATGGTAATCCTCACGAGGTTAAATCCCAAACGACAGTGGAATCAACGGTGCTCTTCTCCGGTGGTCACGGTCCCAAAGCAATATAATCCAACCAGAAATGGTTCTGCAATCGCCGGTGCCAATTCTCCTGTGTACATGTCCAACGGTTCTCGCCTAGGACTCCTCGGGTGTGGGCACGTATTTAGGCCGCACAGCCTGGATAAGTGCACTAGCTAAAGACACGACGAGCCGATGGGTAATGCTACATACGGAAGAACTGTGGCCGCACGATGTACAATAAATGATCGACTATTACTTCACATTAGATTAAGTCGAACTCAACGTTACTGCGTTAAACTCTGACACTTTAACATTCTATTCGCACGCGGTTCTCAATGCTCTATTTAGATGCAAGGTTGCTCACTTCACTGCACGTTGACTCGTGGTGAAGGTATTACTAGTAATGAACGAATTGCTGCTGTTTACACCTGCGCCGTATTTATACCTAAGTGAATATCTATTCCCAACCTCAGTTCTTGTCTCGTATTACTACGCAGACTTTGGGCATGTACTGACATGCCCGGAGTTGCCTTTGAACTTGCCGTTGGGGGCTTGGTCGTTGGCGCCTGGGGCCGCTGTCCAATAGGAGAGCGAATATTACTCTGGTCTGTACGCAGGTAAAGGGATATTCCGTGTATATATATAAATAATATACAAAGTATATCAAACGATACATATATATATTCAGTTTAATCTGGCCCTTCAC
Source organism: Notolepis coatsorum (assembly GCF_963971535.1). Taxonomy (NCBI): domain Eukaryota; kingdom Metazoa; phylum Chordata; class Actinopteri; order Aulopiformes; family Paralepididae; genus Notolepis; species Notolepis coatsorum. The sequence continues at coordinate 82,472,112 of NC_140165.1, read as the reverse complement.
AACATATATAATTTTTTCGGTGACTATGGATAGGGAATTTCTTTGTTTGTGAAATACTTGCTTTTTATATATTCTCATTATTGACATGGACTGCACTTTTTGACTACGATTTAACAAAACTTTATTGCAAAAAAGTATATATATTTTTTTTAAATAATTTGGGTCACACCTAAATCGGCAGGGTCGGTCGGCAACAGAAACCAAACCATTTGTTTAGGCCTAGTGGGCAGGTTGTTAAGAAGTGGAGCTCAGTTTCCACCTCTTCTTGTGTGCAGTGGGTGCACAGTCTGTCTTCTTTTGGGAGCCAGGTCTGCCTATGGCGGCCTATCTCGATGGCTAGGCTGTGCTCACTGAGTCTGTACCTAGTCAAGGATCCTCTCAGTTTTGGGTCAGTCACAGTGCTCAGGTATTCTGCCACTGTGTACTCTCTGTTTAGGGCCAAATAGCATTTCAATTTGCTCTGGTTTTGGGTTGATTCTTTCCAATGTGTCAGATAGTTTTCTTTCTTTTTTTTGTTATAATTTGGTTTAGTCCAGTGTGGTTTCTGTCTGGTGGCTCTGCTTGTGTTTGTGAGCAGAGTCCCAGAACCATCTGGCTGAGTGGGCATCTCTCAAGGGTCTCTCTGTAGGTGAGGGCTTTGTTGTGGAGTGTGTCTGGGTCACTTTCTTTTAGGTGATTGTAGAATTTAAATTCTCTTTTTTGGATTTTGATGATTAGTGGGTATCTTCCTAGTTCTGCTCTGCATGCATTATTTGGTGTTTTCCGTTGGGTGCGGGGAATGGATATGCAAAATTCTGCATGCAGAGTCTCAATTGGGTGTTTGTCCCATATGGTGAAGTTTTGGTTTGCAAGTGGGCCCTAGACTTCGCAACCATATAGGGAAATGGGTTCTATGACAGAGTCTAATATTTTGAGCCAGATTTTGATTGGAATGCCTAACTTATGTTCCTTTTGATGGCATAAAAAGCCCTTCTTGCTTTGTCTCTCAGGTCGTTCACAGCTTGGTTGAAGTTCCCTGTGGCACTGAGGGGGCTTTCTCACTCACCCATTCGGGTCCGTTCCGATCCGTTCTGGTCCGTTCCGTCTCTGAGTGCGAACTCCCCCCCCCTCTCCCCCCTCTAGTCTGTGTACACACTTCAGTCTTGGTGCGCTCCGGGTTCTGTTTACGGTTTGCGTTCTGAGCGTGTACGCTTGCCGTAGGCGATGATGTCACGCTCGAAAATGTAAACACAGGAAGTGTTAACATGGCGCTGGAGACTGGATGCTGATATAAAATAAACAAATAACCAATAAATATGAAGTTATATTTGAACCTCTGTTGTCAAGCCTTGTCAATATAACCCACCCCCTTTTCTTACGAATGGATGGTGTTGTAGAGTCCGCTTTTGAGCATTTCCCAGGGCTAACGCTAAGCTAACGGCTAACGCTAGTTAGCTTAGCCTATTACTAGTCTAGTATAGCCACTGTAGCACTTATTTTTCAGCAAAGAACGTGCAATAAACAAAACGGATACATTCACTGTGTGTTCTGCCTCTCATTTGTTGATGAAACAAAACTAACATCAACACAATTGAACACCAAAAGCGGAGTTTAGGCTCATCGGCGCCGATTGTTAGCTTACATGCTAACGTGAATGGAATATGCCAGTATAACAGTATAGCATTGTGGCTAGCAGCTAACGTTAGCTCACGTTAGCCAGCCAGCACCAAACTGATGATATCGGGAGCTATCAGTAGCTAGATAACATTAAGAGACACCGCTGGTCTAATAGAAATAAATGCATTCGAACAAGAAACCAATGTATAGACATGGCAATGGCAAACAAAATTGCCAGGCCTAATGCGAGCCAGGGAAGTGCTGTGCTTTGTAACGTGGCTTCATGTTTTCATCCACTGAGCTGTGAGGCTAAACATGCTTGTTGTTGAGGTCTGAACTCGCAAATTGCCCATAAATATCGTTTTTGTGGGTATTGTCCAGTTGTTGCTGTGTGGTTTTATCTGCCCAAAATTCAAGCAAGCATAAAAACATTACAGTAACGACGTTGTGTGTGTCACGCCCCCCGCTCCCACTGGCCCGCACCCGAGACCACCTATTTCATCGGTCCAGGTTCAGTGCCCCCGGGGACGAATCAGCGGGGGGCGGGGGAGAGCATTCTCACTCAGACAGACACACCCCTTTCTGGTTCGACCCGCCGCTGATTCGACCCTGAATGGTGAGTGAGAAAGCACCCTGATGCTCATGCTAAGGCCGAGATAGGTGTAGTTTTTTGTGTATTCTAGGGGAATTTTGTCTAGGAGGAATTTGTGTTGTTGTAGACTGGGCCTTTTTTGGAATATCATAACATTAGTTTTGGTTAGGTTTACTGTCAGTGCCCATGTCTGGGAGAATTTGTGCTGATGATCAAGGTGCTGCTGTAGCCCTTCTTTTGTTGGGGACAGCAGCACCAGGTCATCTGCAAACAGTAGGCATTTTACTTCTGTGTTTGCTAGGGGGATGCCAGGTGCTGCAGTTTGTTCCAATGTTTTTGCCAGTTAATTTATGTATATGTTGAAGAGGGTTGGACTCAGACTGCAACCCTGTCTAACCCCACGGCTTTGAGGAAAGAAGTCTGTGTTTTTCCTCAATCCTCACAGCACATGTGTTGTTGGTGTACATTTACTTTATGAGGTTGTAGGTTTTCCCACCAATGCCACTATCTAGCAGCTTGTACAGCAGACCTTCGTGCCAAATTGAGTCAAATGCTTTTTGGAAGTCAATGAAACAGGAGTATATTTAGCTTTTGTTTTTATTTATTTGGTTGTCGATTAGAGTGCTGAGGGTGAGAATGTGGTCTGTTGTATGGTGGTTTGGTAGGAAGCCAATCTGATTTGCTCAAGGTAGGGCTGGGCGATAAAACGATAACGATAATTATCGCGATATATTTTAATAATCGATATTGGGGAAAAAACGAATCATTTTATTTTATTTTTTCTGACCTGCAACAGGGCAGTTTTAAAACCAGAGACAGTGGACAGACTTGTCTTTCTTGCCTGCAACTTAAAGTAATGGCTTTGCTTGTCCAAATGACAATACTGACCAAATTGAGATTTATTTTTCTCTGCTAGGTGGTTATTTCGTTTTTCCCCCATTTCTTTTATCCTGGTGTTTTGTGTTTTCTATAGCCTTTATTTTTTATTTATTTCAGTATTCTTGTGTTTTCCCTCGCCCTATCTTGTCGCTCTGTGATTCCAGTGGTTACCCCTCTCTGTAATTTTAAGATTCCCCTCTTTGTGTGTGTCCTACACCCCCGCCCCCCCAATCCAGACACTAGGATTAAACCCATATTGACTTTCACTAGGATTAAAGGCCAATTTGCAGGTTAAACCCTTCTCTTCAATTATGGGTAGTTTACATCATTGGTATCTAATTTCATTATTTATTTTTTTCCATTTGATCCCGGAAATGCCACTCAAAGGGTTAAAAAGGTCCACGCACGAATAACATGCACGGAGCAAATGAAAAAGCTTATCAGACGCTAGCAGGGCCGTGACGTCACTCCAGGCAACTTATGCCTTATGCCTTATGCCCGTCCGGGTCATAGTACTACTGGCTATATGGCTCTGGCTAACGTTACCCCGCTAACGTTAGCATTATGTCTACTGTCGTGAACCATTTTAAATCTGGGCATGTAAAAGAGTTTTGGGAATGAGTAAAATGTGCAGGTCCTCTTCTCAGACCTGTGGGGCAAAGCACTGCACACGCATCATGCCGGCTAGCAAGCTACACGTCACGGCATGTTGATACGATAGTAGCCCCTCGGATAGCACTCAGTGCATCACAGCTCACGAAACGGGCTACCACGATAGCTATTAGCTAACTAACGTTAACGTTACAAGCTCAAACACCTTATAACTACTACTATTGTCGTGTCCATAAGTTCCCTGGCAGAATACTTGTGAGGACAAAAGTATACAAAGAGGAGGGAACCATTTTAAATCGGGTGATGTTAGGAGTTTCGAGAATGCTGGCTACCAAGCTAGCTAACTTAGCTACTAACGTTATATACACAATATGTACAACGACACAATGATTTACATTATTACAAATATGGTAACGTGGTTGTGGCTTTTACAAATAGTGGTTAGCTTTAGAGATGAATGGCTATGATCACTCTGCTTCCTGCCACTACCTGCTGTGACTCTCAGAGCCCCTCGCTGCCCTGCACCTGCTGTGATGTCATCATTAAGATGACACACGCACGTTATGAACCATGGATTAAAATATGCATGTGCGTGGAGGTTGTGGTTTGGTCGACAACATGTTTGATAAAAATGCTAAAACTGGGTCTATTTCGATACTTTTTTTCCCCTCTTCATGAAAGTTAGCGTTGGCCTAGTCACATTGTTTATTGAACAAAAATACAACCTGCAAGTTGGCCTTTAAGGCATGCTAACAGGGGTTTGGTCAAACAAACAAAATTACATGATTAGTGATTGAGAATACTTCTAAAATCTTGTCTTTATTTTTAGTGTGTGTGTGTGTGTGTGTGTGTGTGTGTGTGCGCGTGCAGTATCGGTGTAAGGTGATCTTGAGTGTCCACTTAACTCATGATTTAAAGTTAGGAATTAGGAACCTCTGTAACTCTACACACCTACTACCTATGTGTGTGTGTGTGTGTGCGCGTGTGTGTGTTACTTGACCCCAGGTTTTCCAAGCTGTCAGTGG
>NC_140165.1:82419908-82462408 GCF_963971535.1 Notolepis coatsorum | reverse complement strand
GACACAATGAAGACATAATGAAGACACAATGAAGACACAATGAAGACACAATGAAGACACAATGAAGACATAATGAAGACACAATGAAGACATAATGAAGACATAATGAAGACACAATGAAGACACAATGAAGACATAATGAAGACACAATGAAGACACAATGAAGACATAATGAAGACACAATGAAGACATAATGAAGACACAATGAAGACACAATGAAGACACAATGAAGACATAATGAAGACACAATGAAGACACAATGAAGACACAATGAAGACATAATGAAGACACAATGAAGACATAATGAAGACACAATGAAGACATAATGAAGACATAATGAAGACACAATGAAGACACAATGAAGACATAATGAAGACACAATGAAGACATAATGAAGACATAATGAAGACACAATGAAGACACAATGAAGACATAATGAAGACACAATGAAGACACAATGAAGACATAATGAAGACACAATGAAGACATAATGAAGACACAATGAAGACACAATGAAGACATAATGAAGACATAATGAAGACACAATGAAGACACAATGAAGACATAATGAAGACATAATGAAGACATAATGAAGACACAATGAAGACATAATGAATACATAATGAAGCACAATGAAGACATAATGAAGACACAATGAAGACACAATGAAGACATAATGAAGACATAATGAAGACACAATGAAGACACAATGAAGACACAATGAAGACACAATGAAGACACAATGAAGACATAATGAAGACACAATGAAGACACAATGAATACATAATGAAGACACAATGAAGCCACAATGAAGCCACAATGAAGACACAATGAAGACACAATGAAGCCACAGTGAAGACACAATGAAGACACAATGAAGCCACAGTGAAGACACAATGAAGACATAATGAAGACATAATGAAGACACAATGAAGACATAAGACATAAGACATCCCTCTGGGGCTCCAGGTCAGCTCCAGCACTTGTTAAACAGGGTGTTCCCCAGGGTTCGGTGCTAGGTCCGCTCCTTTTTATGATTTACCTCCTCCCACTCGGTGACATCATAAGGAAACACGGCCTCCACTTCCACTTCTATGCAGACGACACACAGCTCTACCTCCACACCAAACCCTCGGCCCCCCTTCCTCCCCCCTCCCTCACTGCCTGCCTCCAGGACATAAAAACATGGATGACCACCAATTTCCTTCAACTCAATAGTAAGAAAACCGAACTCATAGTTGTAGCCTCCCCAGCCCTCCTCCAAAAGATCGACCACCTTGTTCTCTCCGTGGATGGCTACTCCATCTGCCCCTCCACAGAGGTAAGGAACCTGGGCGTCATACTGGACTCCACCCTCTCGTCAAGTCTGTCACCAGATCCGCCTTCTTCCACCTCAGAACCATCTCCCGCCTCCGCCCCTCACTCTCCGACACCTCAGCGGAAACACTCATTCACGCCTTCATCACTTCCCGCCTCGACTACTGTAACGGAGTCCTTCTTGGTGCCTCCAAGAAGGTTCTGGATCGTTTACAGTACGTCCAAAACTCTGCTGCGAGGGTCCTCACACGCACCAAACCCTGGCAGCACATCACCCCCACCCTGCAAAAACTCCACTGGCTCCCCATCAACTATCGAATCCCCTACAAGATCCTCCTCCTCACCTACAAATCCCTGCACGGGTTGGCCCCTTCCTACCTGACCAACCTACTCCACCCCTACACTCCAGCACGAGGCCTCCGATCCTCCAACTCCGACCTCCTCACCATCCCTCGCACCAGGCGTTCCACACTGGGAGACCGAGCTTTCGCTGCAGCAGCCCCCAGACTGTGGAACTCCCTCTCCCCCCTCATCCGAGGCTCTGACACCATCAACCTCTTCAAAACCAAGCTAAAAACCCACCTGTTCACACTTGCCTTCACGCAACACGGCCCCGCTCCCAAGTAGCCCACCCCTGACTCTTTTTAAGCCACAGATTCCGTTGTTTTGTTTTGTTTTGTTGTTTGTTTGTTAATTTTAACCACTTCATCCAATTGGACAGAACTTGCCTCCTTTTTTTATTTATTTTTATCTCTTATCTTATTTGTTTTTTCTTGTTGTTACTATACACAGATCTTTTATGTATTTTATTATATATATTTTTTCAATTTTATTACTTACTTTTATTTTTTTCCATCCTTTCCTTGTACAGTGTCCTTGAGTCTGAGAAAGGCGCTTCTCTCTTAAAATTCAATCTATTATTATTACTATTATTATAATGAAGCCACAATGAAGACACAATAAAGACACAATGAAGACATAATGAATACACAATGAAGACACAATAAAGACACAATGAAGACACAATGAAGACACAATGAAGACACAATGAAGACACAATGAAGACACAATGAAGACATAATGAAGACACAATGAAGACATAATGAAGACACAATGAAGACATAATGAAGACATAATGAAGACACAATGAAGACACAATGAAGACACAATGAAGACACAATGAAGACACAATGAAGATACGATGGAGACACAGTGAAGATACGATGGAGACACAGTGAAGACACAATGAAGACACAGTGAAGATACGATGGAGACACAGTGAAGATACGATGGAGACACAGTGAAGATACGATGGAGACACAGTGAAGATACGATGGAGACACAGTGAAGATACGATGGAGAGACTGTGAAGATACGATGGAGACACAGTGAAGATACGATGAAGCACAATGAAGATACGATGGAGACACAGTGAAGATACGATGGAGACACAGTGAAGATACGATGGAGACACAGTGAAGATACGATGGAGACACAGTGAAGATACGATGGAGACACAGTGAAGATACGATGAAGCACAATGAAGATACGATGGAGACACAGTGAAGATACGATGGAGACACAGTGAAGATACAATGAAGCACAGTGAAGATACGATGGAGACACAGTGAAGATACAATGAAGCACAATGAAGACACGATGGAGACACAATGAAGATACGATGGAGACACAGTGAAGATACGATGGAGACACAGTGAAGCACAATGAAGATACGATGGAGAGGACAGAAGAGAGCCAGAAAAAATAAGGATAGAGCAAGATGAGGAGAAGGAGAGAAAGACACACACACACAGAGGGCTGAGTATAGATTGAATCAGACATCATGTGTTGGTCAATGTTTCCTTTGGCTTCACTGCTGAACTTAAATCCTGGAAGTGTCTTTCTCAGCTCTTTTGCATGCATTGATTTTTTTTGTGTTCTCTCCCCCTTCCTCTCTCTCTTTGTCTGTTTGTCTCTCTCTTTCTGTCTCTCTCTGTCTCTTTATCTCTCGCTGTCTCTCTGTGTCTCTGTCTGTCTCTCTCTATCTCTTTCTATCTCTCTCTGTCTGTCTCTCTCTCTTTCTGTCTCTGTCTCTTTCTCTCTCTCGCTGTCTTTCTGTGTCTCTGTCTGTCTCTCTCTATCTCTTTCTATCTCTCTGTCTGTCTCTCTCTTTCTGTTTCTCTCTCTCTCTCTGTCTCTCTGTCTAGTTGCCGTGTGGTCATCGCTGTAAGGCGCTGTGTCATCCAGGAGTGTGTCTAGAGGGGAAATGCAACCAGAGAAGGAAACTGAAGTGTCCCTGTAGGAGGATTAAGAAGGTAACACACACAGACACACATACGTCACACACACATACACACACACACGTTTATAAATATGTGACTGAGTCCAGTTTGTGGCTCATGTTTCCATGTTCCATGTTTTACAGATTAATAACATTTTAAGGAGATATGCTTATTTGAATCTTATTTGAACCTCAAGTCTCAGAGCAGAGAAAAACTGAGAAAATACTATCTAAAGTTTGGCTGCATTTTTAACACCTTGGCAGTCAGGTACTAGGTGTGAACAATAGCTCTTAAATCCACCCCTAACCACTCCCCTAACCACTCCCCTAACCACTCCCCTAATCCCTCACCTAACCCCTCCCCTGACACTCCCCTAACCACTCCCCCACTGGATTAGCCGTCATCTGTCAGTAGCCCTTTTCACACAGACTTCACTGCATTATGGATTCTCTTATAGAATAGAATAGATGCAGCGCGTTCTGAAATAGGTCTCCACGCACGCAATGAAAGATACTATCATGACATGCATAAATCACGATGATTAGCATAACATAACATGATTAGTTAACACATTGGTTGCCAGCCGGATATGACGATTTATCGCTTGGATACCAGCACGTTAATCAATGGGAGGACGAGCACATTTGCAAGCGATTAAACTATATCTTAAATTATGGCTATGTGTCTAATACACCCGTCGCTTATCAATGACTTGCTTGCAGTCAACATGTACGAAACTGGTTGTTTTTTCATCAGTACATTTCCGTTTTATACCGTTTTGAATACGAGTATAGTTTTGGAGATTTCTAGAAAGAAAAAAAGATTCTGCGAAAATAGCCATTTACTGGAATACACAAAACATGTTGTCATTTTCCGGCTGATTTATGAATAGTTTTCAAATAGACGCTAGAGTATTTGTGTTCTTATGCACGATACAAAAGCGGGCTGAATTTTTTTTTATTCGTGCCGCGCTCAGCGCCTAACGCCACACACACACACACGTTGTGAGCGCTGTGAAAAACAACTCTGATTAACCCAAAACTGGTAACATAGATTCCTTACCTCAGATCAGATGTTCTGCAAAAAGATGAATCCAATTCCTGATCGCCATTCCAAATATTGATCGCGTTTATTGATCCAACGTTATAGTCCGAAACGCATAATCGAAAGCTGCTCCAAGCCTCGCCAGTGAATCTGGTAACAGACACTGCTTGCCAGAGATGGGGAAACCCTGGACCGGAGTTTTTCTCTGATGCACTTTTTCACTCAATCCAATCCAATGATGTGCATTACCATCCGGGAGACGATCGGGGGCGGTATTTGCCCTTTTCGAGCTCAGAGCCATTCCCAATAATAACGTCAGGCTGGACGGATGAAAAATGAATGGATATCGCTAATAAAAGAAATAACGATTAAATAACGAGAAATCTCGTTATTGGCAACCAACGCATGGCGGCCAATAACGAGAAATCTCGTTGTTGGCAACCAATGTGTTAACATTTTGACTGCCTAAAAACGCTTAAACACGTCATTCCCGGCCATGCTCAAGTTGCCGAAGACGCTTTAAAGCGTCTTTGATATCAATATTTAAAAAATCTGGGACCGGATTCATATTTCCCCTCCGCTGGCCTGAGATCCACCAGGAGGACCCACTGAGCTCTCTGGCGGTTCAGGAGCGCCATCTGGTGGCCGATCGGCGCAATCGCTTAACAGGAAGCGCAGTAGAGGTTTTGCTGGACGGCCGTATTACTTCCGGGCACTCGGTACATGTCCCGGGACTCTGGCTCGTCACACTACACAGCGATCGATTGCCAATAACTCGATAAACAACATGATTTGGACGTATATACCATTATACAAGCTGGAGATGGACCGGGTAAATCGCCATCCCATAATGATAAAATGTCTACTCTACGATGATCGCCCAACGGCGCGCGGAGACTGGGGTGAGTTTTAGCGTGTAACGTTACCGTCTTCGATACTAACTGCTATTATCAACATTTGACCCACATTAGATGATTGGTATAACGCTGCCCACGGAATTATAAACGCCCCCTAGCCCATCCGGTCAACATCAGATGACGTGTAGTAACTTCTAGAAGTACATCTAGTTGGAATTTTTTATATCGCGCTGATTGCCATAAAACTGTATTGCATCATCAATATAATGTATTTGGGGCTATAGATCACGTTCTGGAGAAAGCTGCAGAAAGAGATGAAAACATACTTATACATTAGACCATACTTTACTATGAATATGTGAATGAAAAAGTTTAACGTTGCTACACAATGAACAATACATATAGGACTTTGAATGGGCCCTAATAATGGCAATGTAGCAATAGAATTTAAAAAGTTATAGCCCTGCAAAGAAGGGGAATTTCTCCATAGACAAATAGAGCCGGCAACCTACGGTTGATAATGAATTTAACCCATGGCAGCCAAAGTGTTAAGCACGTTTTCTCTAGGCTTTTGAAAATGCAGGATAGATTTTCATTCAAGCTGCACAATAAATTATATAGTTGTCAGACCACTTTAAACCATAGCTTCTAGGGGTATAACGGTACGTGTATTCATCCCGCGAATTTACGGTACGGCCGTCACGGTGCGGTACGCGCAGCCATAGACGAATACGCCCCACAGCACACACACGCGAGTCGCACATGCAGACACTCGCGAGGTCCGTGCGAGAACAGCGCGCGGCACACCGAGTCAGACTTCAGAGCGGCGAAAGTGCACGGAGAAAGGCACATACATTGGAACAGCTGCAGGGTCATTACAATTTTACAGTTTTCTTTAGTTTTCTTGTTTGCCCAATAACGTTAACCAAATGATACCAATGGAAAGACACACACACTCGTCGCCGACACACACACACGTGCCAACAAACACATCAACATTCTCCCCCGCTGGACTCACAGGCACAATCAAATAAAAAAAAGAAACGTACTTTTCCGGACAGATCATCTGAGCTCCTCTCCAGTTGAACTGTCTGCTACTGTGTTTAAATCCAAATAATCCTCTGCCATTGTTTGTAAGATGTCATCTGTTCTCTAGTATTCAGTCTCGTCGTGAAGTTAAATTCTCTCTAGAAGTGAAACTGAAACTTATCAAGAATAAATTGTTAAAGGGGCAGTAGGCAAGTGGATGCCTGAACACAGAATGACACCAGTATCACTGACTACCACGGCAAGCCTATAGAAAATTATTCTATTTACTAATAATAATAATCATAAATATAATATAAAAAAAAATTATATTAATAATAATTATTATAAATTTTTTTTTTCTGTTGTACCGAACCGTGACCCCAATACCGAGGTACGTACCGAACCGTGCCTTCTGTACCGTTACACCCCTATAACTTCCCTATGATTGTCATCATCACTGTCCCAGCATTCTGGCTCAGAGTCCTTTTCATTTATATTATCTGGATCATCCTCAACATCCACAACAAGTTCCAATGCTTGTTGAACATTATACCTCTTTGTCTTTTTGCCATTTTATTATAAAACCAGGGACAAGCGCCGCTCTCTATCCTCTGGACTATTGAGAAACTATAGGAATTTTCCATTGGTTCTCCCAGCCCATGTAACCATTTCTAGCATTTCCATTGGCTATAGTGACAGACATAGATATATGATAGATAGAGAAAACAATCAATCTAGATATTTCAAGATTCTATGCCTTACTTCCGCGCACTGCCAGAAAGCCTGTGGGTGACGGAGAGATACACTTAAAATTCTGACGGAGAGGAGAATCTCTAAAGCAAGTGGTTCCAACGATATTTCATGTGTTGCAAAACATGTCTAATGTAATGTAAATGCTTTTATCCAAAGTGATTTACAATTTGTTCCTCACATTTTACCCATTCACTCACACATTCACACACCAACGGCAGAGGCAACCATGCAAGGTGCCAACCTGCTCATTTTGAGCAGTTAGGGGTTAAGTGTCTTGCTCAAGGACACGCAGTCTGGGAAAAGTTGGAATCCAACCGGGAACCTCCGGATTACCAGACGTGTGGGTGCGACACTCAGCTTTAGAGGGTCAAGACGAGCTTCCTCTAGGCTTTTTAATGTATAAATAAATGTATGTATGTTGGTAACGGGGCAGCCGACAGGAGAGGGACCTCCAAATCGAGGCCAGGGCAGCCACTCATGTGATTCTAATGTAAATGTGACTCTGCCCCCAAACTGCCCAGAGAAATGTTTTTGATATTTAGAGATACTCTAACTGTTAGCTGTTACAAATATGTTCTTAAACATTCAAACTGATAATATATAAAAAGGTATTCATACATTAATGAGCCACGAAGTTCTGGACTGAGTCACACATATACAGTGTGTATATATATAGTATATATATATATACATATACACACACATTTATATATATTAGGGGTTCGGTACGAGTTTGGTACAACAGAAAAAAGCAACAAAAATCCCAAATGCATAAGGCTAGGTTTCTTATTATTATATAACAGACAGTAGTGCGAGTTATACTTAGTTACCACCTAGTGTCGTATAGTCCCCCCTGAGAGAGTTGGTACAGCCTGGCCCTGTAGTGTATCAAGCAGTGCACATACACAATGGTTTTGGCCCCGTTTGCTTTGGTGTCTAGAGGCTGCTTAACCCTTTCACTGCCACACGACAGAAGGTTAACCCTTTACTATCACACAACCGACGGCGATGCTCCATCATTAGCATCATTAGCTCTGCATCCGCGGAGCTAATGATGCTAATGATGGAGCATCGCCGTCGGTTGTGTGATAGTAAAGGGCTAACCTTCTGTATTGTCACAGTGAAACCTGATGAATTGAAAATGGCCCTGATGAATTGAAAATGGGGGACCCTGATGTAAACAAGACGAAAGTCTTTCTCTGGTCTGCATCCCCTTAACAATTGTGTGTATTGAGCTGTACTGTATTGTACCCATTCTGCAATCTGTTAATAAAGTTTTCAATCAATCAATCAATCAAAGGGTTAACCGGCTGTCGTGTGGCAGTGAAAGGGTTAAAAGCAGTGGGGATAAGTTGTTGTCGTTGTCTTGTGTTTCTGGCTACAGTGATCGGCACATCCGGGTGCTAACGATATCTAAAATTAGCTATCGAGATCCAAAAATAGCTAGCTAACGTTATCAATATTGGTAGTTACATTGAATTTGATAAATACATTGAATTTGTACCATGAACCAATTACCAATAAATATGATCAGAAGAAGTGAGAAATATAAACATCTGTATTACTACTCATGTATTGATTACAAAGACAGCTGAGCCCTGGACCCACGCAGAACCAAGAACCCGGTCGGGCCCGGAAGACACACGCATACTTCAGTTTACCCACAATTTGTGATTTGGTGATCCCAAAATAATTGCCACTTATCACTTGCACATTTTTCTTTCTCTTTTTGTGTGTGTGTGTGTGTGTGTGTGTGTGTGTGTGTGTGTGTGTGTGTGTGTGTGTGTGTGTGTGTGTGTGTGTGTGTGTGTGTGTGTGTGTGTGTGTGTGTGTGTGTGTGTGTGTGTGTGTGTGTGTGTGTGTGTGTGTGTGTGTGTGTGTGTGTGTGTGTGTGTGTGTGTGTGTGTGTGTGTGTGTGTGTGTGTGTAGGAGTTCTCGTGCTCTCAGTCTGACGTAGTGGTGGAGTGTGATGACTCCTGTAGAGCACAACAGAAGAAGGTTAACCAGGTACTAACACACACACACACACACACACACACACTATTCTGTATATAACTACCTCTCTATAATTCTGTATATAACTACCTCTCTATAATTCTGTATATAACTACCTCTCTATAATTCTGTATATAACTCTACCTCTGTATCTATTCTGTATATAACTCTCCCTCTCTATATATTCTGTATATAATTCTACCTGTGATGCGTTTCAGATGTCATGCTGTGATGTGTTCTGTGTTTCAGATGAAGGAGGATGAGGAGAATGTGGTGAAGGAGGAAGAGTTGAAAAAAGAGCAGGTGGAGAGCAACAGCTTAGAACAACATATCCAACTCTATGTTACAGCTTAGAACAACATATATCTGACACTACAGCTTAGAACAACATATATCTGACACTACAGCTTAGAACAACATATATCTGACTCTACAGCTTAGAACAACATATATCTGACTCTACAGCTTAGAACAACATATATCTGACTCTACAGCTTAGAACAACATATATCTGACTCTACAGCTTAGAACAACATATCCAACTCTATGTTACAGCTTAGAACAACATATATCTGACTCTACAGCTTAGAACAACATATATCTGACTCTACAGCTTAGAACAACATATCCAACTCTATGTTACAGCTTAGAACAACATATATCTGACTCTACAGCTTAGAACAACATATATCTGACACTACAGCTTAGAACAACATATCCAACTCTATGTTACAGCTTAGAACAACATATATCTGACTCTACAGCTTAGAACAACATATATCTGACACTACAGCTTAGAACAACATATATCTGACTCTACAGTTTAGAACAACATATATCTGACTCTATGTTACAGCTTAGAGCAACATCCTCAAACGAAATCATTGTTTTATTTTACATGGTCTTACCTCTTCACCCTCTATTTCTCTTTGTTTCTGTGTGTGTCTCTGTCTCTGTCTCTCTCTCCTCTCTCTCTGTCTGTCTGTCTCTCTCTGTGTGTCTCTCTCTCTCTCTCTCTCTCTCTCTCTGTCTCTTTCTGTCTCTCTCTCTCTCCAGGCTGAGCTGGAGGCCTTTGAGAAGCGCCAGAAGGGGAGGAGGACTAAGAAGCGAGAGAGGAGAGGAGAGGAAGAGGAGGAGGAGGGAGGAAGATGGAGGGGGTGGTGGTCTGTTCTCCTCGTCCCGCTGTGTGGAGTCCTGCTGGCCTCTGCAGCCTACTACCTGATCAGCCTGGGATAGACACACACACACACACACACACACACACACACACACACACACACACACACACACACACACACACACACACACACACACACACACACACACACACACACACACACATAGACACACACAGACACAGACACACATAGACACACATACATATATATATATACACACACACAGATCAGAGATATGAGCATTTTGTATTGATCTGAACTACAGTTTGCAGAAATTCAATGTCTACAATTAGTTAATGTGTCTGTTCTGTTTTCATTTATGTTCAATTTGATTAATTGATTGTTCTATCCTCTTCATCTATGCTAATCAGTTTTATTCTGATCTATTCTATTCTGGTATATTCTATTCTGGTCTATTCTGATCTATGGTATTGATTTGTATTCTATTCTATCCAGTTCTAATTTGATCTGTTACTCAGTTATATTCTATTCAGTTATATTATGATCTATTCTATTCAGTTATATTCTGATCTATGCTATTCAGTGCTATTCTGGTCTATGCTATTTCGATCTATGCTATTCAGTTATATTCTGATAAATGCTATTCTGTTCTATTCTAATCTATTCTATTCAGTTATATTCTATTTTGATCTACTATGCCATTCAGTCCTGTTCTCAACTATTCTACTCAGTTCTGTTCCGATCTGAACAGTTGTTTTGTCCTAACACCTGTTCCTGACACACAGCGCTGCCAGCGAGCGAATGACAGTGTGAATAAATAAATAAATAGCCTCCAGTAGTTTGAACAAAGCTGTCTAAACGGAACAGACAGTCGCCGCTCTGACCTCAGAAATCATTGCCGCTGGTTGTGTTCTGCCTCCAAGCCGAGGCTATTAGTGGACAAACACAGACGTCTATGTGATGCATCTTTGATGGCAGAACTTCAGTCCAAAGTAGGGCTGGGTATCGCCAGTGATTTCCTGAATCGATTCGATTCACAAGATCCCGAATCGATTCGATTTCCGATTAAATTAGATTCTGATTCACAAGGTCCCGAATCTAATCGATTTCCGATTAAATTAGATTCTGATTCACAAGGTCCCGAATCGATTCGATTTCCGATTAAATTAGATTCCGATTCACAGGGTCCCGAATCGATTAGATTTTCGATGAAATTCTATTCAATGCTATCAAATTTAAATGGTTCAAGGAACCCTCTAACATGTTGCATTGTTAAAAATATCAATGTTTACATTAATAATTGACTTAATACATGAATGCACTTTTTATTGGAACATTGGCTTTTGCATATGTCACGTCTGGGTGATGTCTCAGTAAGTGGTTTTGTAGATTTGTTGTATTTCCACAATCATTATCTATGTCTGTCACTACAGCCAATGGAAATGCTAGAAATGGTCACGTGGGCTGGGAGAACCAATGGAAAATGCCTATCTCGAAGCCAAACTTAATTGGTCTCTACACCCTCCCCAGTCCGACAGTGGGGCAATGCGCGCAACGACCAGGAAGGGAATTGGCATAACGACTAAATTGATTGAATCGATCTTGGGATTTTATGAATTGATAATCGCTAATTCAAATGAAGATCGATTCAGAATCGGGAAATAGATTTTTTTAACCCAGCCCTAGTCCAAAGTAAAGGAACCTGTGTGCTGCAGTTTAATCAGTCATAGTAGCTGACTGGTTATAGTTAATTGTGCAAATTAGAGGAAGGCCTACATGTGTAACACTGAATGATCAGCCTACGTTATGAGCGACGGTTATGACGGTAAAAACATTACCACAATAATGTTTAGTTTTCAAGAAGAAAAAAGAGACAAAATTCAGAACATCCATAAACGTCGTTTGGTTCCATCCGTTGTGTCTCCGAGTCATCTGTCACGTCATGATACTGTCGGAGCCTCTGCTCACTGTCTGCTAGGAACCAGTGGAACGTCTTCTGTTTCTATTCTATTCTGATTTTATTTCATGTGTCCAATTGATCTCGGATGAGTTGAAATTTCCTTCAGACATTTGTTTCTTACCTTGTCACATGAGAGAAATGTAATTATGATCTTTATGACATGTCATTATCAGTGATGGATTGATGGATGAACGATCCTGTTTGTGTTTAACAGAAATCTTGTGTCTCCAAACGCAGACTTAAAAGACACAGAGAGACTTTTTATTTACCCGGGGAGATCAACTGAGAATGCCCAGTCTGTTTTCAGCAACAGTGACCTGGAGTGGGTCTATTGACGACTATTAAAGAGGCCTTGCACAGAATGTTTGTCTAGTTTTCTTTCTTCCAACATGGCTGCCCTTTAACCATTGGTAACCACTTGAAAATACCTAGTAGTAGCAGCACATAGCAACCGTTGTTTCTTCCGACATGAAGGACAATTCTAAACAGTCTGAAAGGCTTCTATATTGGTGATGGACTTTATGAGCCCATGTTTTTTTTTTTTTTATATATATATTTCTTATAGCTATTACATCCAAATTAGTTAAAGGGAACTAATGAGTGAATTAAAGGGATAGTTCTGATTTGGGGAGGATGGGTGACTCATGTCAAATAGAAGGCGTGACCATATTTAAAAATGAGCTGTGGAATCGATAAGAGATATTATTTTACAATCTCTTAACGGTTCCTACAGTGTATTTCTTTCACTCATGAGAATCAAGTGGTTTATTTGTCACATACATACCAGGGCATACAGGGAAATGCGGGTGGTCATGCCGCATCTATTGTGTAATAATACAATAATAAAATAGAGAGAATGTATTTCTGTCACTCATCATGTTACATCACTGGTTACTGGACCTCATGTTACATCACTGGTTACTGGACCTCACGTTACATCACTGGTTACTGGACCTCATGTTACATCACTGGTTACTGGACCTCACGTTACATCACTGGTTATTGGACCTCATGTTACATCACTGGTTACTGGACCTCATGTTACATCACTGGTTATTGGACCTCATGTTACATCACTGGTTATTGGACCTCATGTTACATCACTGGTTACATCACTGGTTACTGGACCTGATGTTACATCACTGGTTACTGGACCTCATGTTACATCACTGGTTATTGGACCTCATGTTACATCACTGGTTACTGGACCTCATGTTACATCACTGGTTATGTGGACCTCATGTTACATCACTGGTTACTGGACCTCATGTTACATCACTGGTTACTGGACCTCATGTTACATCACTGGTTACTGGACCTCACGTTACATCACTGGTTACTGGACCTCATGTTACATCACTGGTTACTGGACCTCACGTTACATCACTGGTTACTGGACCTCATGTTACATCACTGGTTACTGGACCTCATGTTACATCACTGGTTACTGGACCTCATGTTACATCACTGGTTACTGGACCTCATGTTACATCACTGGTTACTGGACCTCACGTTACATCACTGGTTACTGGACCTCATGTTACATCACTGGTTACTGGACCTCATGTTACTGTACATCACTGGTTACTGGACCTCACGTTACATCACTGGTTATTGGACCTCACGTTACATCACTGGTTACTGGACCTCATGTTACATCACTGGTTACTGGACCTCATGTTACATCACTGGTTACTGGACCTCATGTTACATAACTGGTTACTGGACCTCATGTTACATCACTGGTTACTGGACCTCACGTTACATCACTGGTTACTGGACCTCATGTTACATCACTGGTTACTGGACCTCATGTTACATCACTGGTTATGTGGACCTCATGTTACATCACTGGTTACTGGACCTCATGTTACATCACTGGTTACTGGACCTCATGTTACATCACTGGTTACTGGACCTCATGTTACATCACTGGTTATTGGACCTCATGTTACATCACTGGTTATTGGACCTCATGTTACATCACTGGTTACATCACTGGTTACTGGACCTGATGTTACATCACTGGTTACTGGACCTCACGTTACATCACTGGTTACTGGACCTCATGTTACATCACTGGTTACTGGACCTCACGTTACATCACTGGTTACTGGACCTCATGTTACATCACTGGTTACTGGACCTCACGTTACATCACTGGTTACTGGACCTCACGTTACATCACTGGTTATGTGGACCTCATGTTACATCACTGGTTACTGGACCTCATGTTACATCACTGGTTACTGGACCTCATGTTACATCACTGGTTATGTGGACCTCATGTTACATCACTGGTTGCATTAGCAAAGCAGAGACTCTGGTCAGGACCATTGCTTAAAAGAAGATGGAATGAAGGAAAACAATACCTGCAGCAAGAGTGTTCCGTGCAGCAAGGAAGCTCCTCCGATATGACAAAGCATTTGCTTCAACCCTCCATGCAGCGTTTTCTATGTGTTGCTGACGGTCATTATGTCCCCAGATACAGTTAGCTAGCAGTAGCAACTACATGTAGCAACGTTAGCATATCTCTCCTGTGCTGTACAGCGCTAACGTAGTGTGGAGAGAGGTCTGGATACGGTGAAACACTAATGGACTGACAGATGACATTCATCTTTTGTATTGTAAGTACTGGTAAAACGACGACGATCCTAGATGCGAGTTCATAGAGCAGCCTACCACCCCCAGTTCTTCCCCAGAGACCCCCCTGTTAAAGTATTTCACTTAAGCTATCTATGAAGGAGAAGATGTGACGGGAAGAGAAAAGAACAGAATGTCACTGAGCCACCTCCCTTGGCAACAGTTGCCCTTCCTTATGTACTAGCTAAGTAAAATGCAGTATTATCCACAGCAATATTAATGGATTTAATAAGCCACCGTTGATATATTCCTGTCATTTTATATTTCTGCTATGGAGTTGCTCTTCAGAAAGATCTCTAGAGAAATGTTAATATGACACCGGACTAAACGATATACAACTTTCATTTTTAAATTACTTTGAAAATACAATGATGTGTAGAGGTCTAAGAGCTCGCCTATGACCCGGGTTCAAATCCCGGTGTCAGCGGTACCTCCCGCTTGGTTAGTTGTTCCTACAAACACCAGTGGTCGCAGGTGGGAAGCCAGTGGGGTGTGAGTCCTGGCTGTTGCAACAGCAACTCCTACTGGTCGGTCGGGCAGGGAGGGGATCTGGGGGAGATGGCATGAACCTCCACGCATGTTACGCTCTCCCAGTGAAACTCCTCATTGTCAGCTGAAAAGAAGCGGCTGGCGACTCCACATGTACCGGAGGAGGCATGTGGTAGTTCTACAGCCTCCCCAGACCGACAGTAGGGTAGTCTACACCCTCCCCAGACAGACAGTAGGGTAGTCTACACACCCTCCCAGTCCCCAGACAGACAGTAGAGTAGTCTACACCTTCCCAAAAACAATCATGGAGATCATCATGCATTTATGTAAAAGATATTCACCAGATATTTATTTAAAAAAAAGCCCTTCATTTTGTGGATTGAATAAGGTGTTCAGTTGAAATGGAGAATGGAGAGCGTACTTCTACATGATTATTTTTAACTGAGCTGAATTCTGTCTCTCCTACTGCACCTGCAATATAATGTGGTGCTGGAGACACGAGGTGCCTGAAAACAAGCACACCTGAAGTCTTCCCTGCTGTCTAGACCAGTGATTCCCAACCTGGGGTCCGCGGACCCCTGGGGGTCCGCCAGGGGGCGCAGGGGGTCCGCCAGACCACAGATGATTTGAGGTCTTTAATATTTTTCAGAGAAATATTTAATTAGCATATTTTTATCATCAGAAGCATGAATAGTCTCTCCACTACAATAAAAAATAAAGATAAATAAATAAACATCTAGACATGATTTTTGAACGTTAACAGTAGGCTACCGGGTAGCCGCTAAAACGCGAATCAGTTGACTGTATCATTTTCTGTAGCTAGCCTAGCACGCTAGTTAACTTTCTCGGCTCGTCTGCAGTCAGCCGCCAGAGGCGAAAATGTGTGACAAACGAAAAGGAGATGACGGCAGCTCATCTGCAAAAGCAGTTAGGACCTACAGCAATCGCGAAAATTACATCACCATGGGCTTCACTGAGGGACCAGACAAACGACCTGAGTGTGTGATTTGTGGAGAAAAGTTGGCAAACTCGAGCCTGAAGCCCAGCAAGCTGAAGAGACATCAGGCGTCTAAGCACCCAGAAACCGTTGGGAAGGATCCGGACTTTTTTCGGAGGAAAGAACAGTCTCTCAAGGCGAACAAGCCTGTTGATGTTAGAGTAGCGTGGAGCAGGGGTGGCAGTGATTTACAGAAGGCTACCGAAGCCTCCTTTGAGTGTTCGCTTTTAATTGCAAAAGCAAAGAAACCGCACAATATTGGCGAGCAGCTCATCAAACCAGCCTGCATCAAAATGGTTTAGAAACTGTGCGGCCCACAGGTGGCGGATAAACTAAAATCAGTACCACTCTCGAACAATGTAGTGAAAGACCGAATTGATAAGATGTCAAGTGATTGCGAGCAGCAGCTGTCAGAAAAGCTTAGAAAGGGTCCATTTGCCATACAACTTGATGAAACTACAACTGTCGCAGACGAGGCTGTGCTCATCGTTTATGTGCAATATATCGAAAATGAGGATCTGAAGCAGGACATTCTCATGTCAGTCAACCTTACTACCACCACTCGAGGTGAGGATATTTTTACTGCAGTGGATTCTTACTTCATTCAACATAAATGCAAACCGTTCACCATTAGGGCCTGATTTGAGAGGATGAATACAGGATTTGAATATTGGCCAACATTTTGAAATACATATGGTGCAAGATTAGATTTGTTGATTGAAGGCACAAGTCAAAGAAGCATAGTGGGTCTAATTATGATGCATATGCCTGTGTATAAGCAGTTTGTTATTAAAATGACAAAAAAAAGTATTAAACCCAGCTAGGACAGATTCTCTCTGCTACTGATTGGAATTTCCTGTCTCATATTTAGTTTAATTTGTTGCATTGATTTGTTCCATAAATGCAAACCGTTCACCATTAGGGCCTGATTTGAGAGGATGAATACAGCATTTGAATATTGGCCAAACATTTTGAAATGCATATGGTGCAAGATGAGATTTGTTGATTGAAGGCACAAGTCAAAGAAGCATAGTGGGTCTAATTGTGATGCATATGCCTGTGTATAAGCAGTTTGTTATTAAAATAAAAAAAATAAAAAAAATTATGGTATCTTATTAGGAGGGGGTCCGCGAATTTCATCAGAGATGTTTGGGGGTCCCTGGGGGGAAAAAGGTTGGGAACCACTGGTCTAGACTGACTGACTGAATTCATGTGGGTTTGTTTGTTTATTTGTTTGTTTCAATTGTATTCAGATTTTTTTTATACACAATATATAAAAGAAAAAGTAGATCTGTGGCAGTGTTTTTAGTCTCTCTCACACACACTTGTCTATCTCTCTCAGTCTCTCTGCCTGTCTATCTCTGTCTGTCTATCTCTCTCTGTCTATCTCTCTGTCTCTCTCTATATCTCTCTGTCTATCTCTGTCTGTATCTCTCTGTCTCTCTCTCTATCTCTCTCTGTCTGTCTCTCTCTCTGTCTATCTCTCTGTCTGTCTCTCTCTCTCTGTCTATCTATCTCTCTGTCTGTCTCTGTCTCTCTCTGTCTGTCTCTGTCTATCTCTGTCTGTATCTCTCTGTCTCTCAAATTCAAAATAGGCTTTATTGGCATGAAATATTAACATACTTATTGCCAAAGCAAGTTCAACATACAAACAATAACTATATATTAAGCAATAAAATATCATAACATTAGTAATAACAGTAAGGACAATCAACAAGAAACATATTAATTTACAAAATAGTCACTCGATCGGGTAGTCATTTTTGTGTGTGGCCACTCAGATACATTTACAGGGCTTGTTCTCTTATTTTGTGACAACCGTCTACATATTTTGCAGCTAATGCTGTACACTGACTTTTCTCCCCACACATGTATAGCAGCTTTTGGTGATCAGGGAGGTGGATATACTGTGCATCAATTTTGTTTATTTTATCAAAGAAGACTTCTCTTAGATCCTTGTATTTCTCACAGTATAGCAGGAAGTGAGGTTCTGTCTCAACATCCCCCTGATGGCAAAGTGAACACAGCCTGGCCTCTCTGGGCAGCCAGTTTTGCCTGTGACGGCCTGTTTCTATGGCTAGACTATGTCCACTCAGTCTGTACCGTGTCAATGTTTTTCTTAATTTTATCTCATTCACAGTAGTCAGGTATTCTGCCACCGTGTACTCTCTGTTTAGGGTCAAATAGAATTCTAATTTACTTTGAGATTTGGTTGATTTGTTCCAATATTCTATATAATTTTCTTTTTGTTTTGAGATTATTTGGTTGGGCCAGATTTCTTGGTATCTGTCCTGAAGCGTTTGTGGGCAGAAATTTCTGACTAGATGGCAGAGGGGACTCTTATCTGGGTTCATCTCTTGGCTCTGAAGGGCTTTGTAGTGGTAGGAGTGGGGGTCACTTGATTGGAGGTGTGTGTAAAATTTGATGGCTCGCTTTTGAATTTGAATGATTAGGGGGTATTGGCCAAGTTCTGCCCTGCATGCATTATTGGCAGTGTGTCTGTGGACCCTAAGTAGGTTTTTGCACAATTCTGCATGCAGTACTTCTAATGGGTGTTTTCCCCATTTTGGGAAATCTTGGTTAGTTAATGGACCCCACACTTCACTGCCATATAATATTATTGGATTTATTACAGAATTTAGAATTTTGAGCCAGGTCCTAATTGGGATGTCAATTGGAATTTTCCTTTTGATGGCATAAAAAGCCCTTCTTCCCTTCTCCTTCAGTTCATTCACAGCCATATTGAAGTTACCATTATGATTTATTTTCAATCCCAAATATGGGTAGCTTTTTGTGTTTTCTAATATGTGTGTGCCTAATTTAAATGTATTATGTGAACTCTGAGACTCGTGTCTCCTTTGAAAGATCATGACTTTAGTCTTCTTCATGTTTACGTTCAGAGACCATGTCTGGCAGAACTGGTGGAGGATGTCTAGGTTCTGTTGTAGACCCTCTTTAGTGGCTGACAGCAGAACCAGATCATCTGCATACATCAGTAATTTTACATTGGTATCGTGCAGAGTCAGACCGGGTGCAGTGGAAAGTTCTAATAACTTTTGCTAATTCATTTATATATATATTAAACAATGTTGTACGGCACAGAGAGTCTCTCTCTCTATCTCTCTGTCTGTCTCTCTCTCTGTCTATCTCTCTGTCTATCTCTCTGTCTCTCTCTCTCTGTCTATCTATCTCTCTCTGTCTGTCTCTGTCTCTCTCTCTGTCTATCTCACACACACATTCTCTGTATCTCTCAGTCGCTGCACATGCTAAATTCTCACAGCTGTGTTTTGTAGGTTTTCAAAAATGTAATTAAGAGAAAGACAGAGGCAAAAAAAAGGATGGACAGGAAGTGAGACTGAACGAGAGACAAAAGGAATGCTGTGTTTAATTGGCCTGGCTCTGACGTCGCAGCTCGTCTGTCAAAACACGCCACACAGCAGGAGAGAGAGGGTGTGTGTTGTACTGTGTTCACAAGAGAGGAGGGTGAGAGAGAGAGAGGGTGTGTGCACTGTACTGTGTTCACAAGAGAGGAGGGTGAGAGAGAGGGTGTGTACTGTACTGTGTTCACAAGAGAGGAGGGTGAGAGAGAGGGTGTGTGTTGTACTGTGTTCACAAGAGAGGAGGGTGAGAGAGAGAGGGAGGGTGAGAGAGAGGGAGGGTGAGAGAGAGGGAGGGTGAGAGAGAGGGTGTGTGTACTGTACTGTGTTCCCAAGAGAGGAGGGTGAGAGAGAGGGAGGGTGAGAGAGAGGGAGGGTGAGAGAGAGGGTGTGTGTACTGTACTGTGTTCACAAGAGAGGAGGGTGAGAGAGAGGGTGTGTGTACTGTACTGTGTTCACAAGAGAGAAGGGTGAGAGAGAGGGTGTGTACTGTACTGTGTTCACAAGAGAGGAGGGTGAGAGTGAGGGTGTGTGTACTGTACTGAGAGAAGGGTGCACATGTGAGATGGAGGGTGAGAGAGAGGGAGGGTGAGAGAGGGAGGGCGAGAGAGGGAGGGCTAGAGAGAGGGAGGGCGAGAGAGGAGTGTGAGGGGGAGGTTGAGAGAGTTGAGTGAGCGTGAGAGAGAGGGCCTGTCACGGCTAATCCCATGTTGATGTTTGAGCACGTGTGCACAATGTAAGCAGCTCCTAGAAAAGGAGAATGAAAGCTGTGTGTGAGAGAGAGAGGAGCAGAGTTAGTGAGGAGGTGAGAGAGAGAGAGAGGAGCAGAGTTAGTGAGGAGGTGAGAGAGAGAGAGGAGCAGAGTTAGTGAGGAGGAGAGAGAGAGAGAGAGAGAGAGAGAGAGAGAGAGAGGAGCAGAGTTAGTGAGGAGGTGAGAGAGAGAGAGAGGAGCAGAGTTAGTGAGGAGGTGAGAGAGAGAGAGAGAGGAGCAGAGTTAGTGAGGAGGTGAGAGAGAGAGAAGAGCAGAGTTAGTGAGGAGGTGAGAGAGAGAGAGAGAGAGGAGCAGAGTTAGTGAGGAGGTGAGAGAGAGAGAGAGAAAGAGAGAGAGAGAGAGAGAGAGAGGAGCAGAGTTAGTGAGGAGGTGAGAGAGAGAGAGAGGAGCAGAGTTAGTGAGGAGGTGAGAGAGAGAGAGAGAGGAGCAGAGTTAGTGAGGAGGTGAGAGAGAGAGAGAAGAGCAGAGTTAGTGAGGAGGTGAGAGAGCGAGAGAGAGAGGAGCAGAGTTAGTGAGGAGGTGAGAGAGAGAGAGAGAAAGAGAGAGAGAGAGAGAGAGAGAGAGAGAGAGGAGCAGAGTTAGTGAGGAGGTGAGAGAGAGAGAGAGAGAGAGAGAGGGGAGCAGAGTTAGTGAGGAGGTGAGAGAGAGAGAGAGAGAGGAGCAGAGTTAGTGAGGAGGTGAGAGAGAGAGAGAGAGAGAGGAGCAGAGTTATTGAGGAGGTGAGAGAGAGATGAGCAGAGTTAGTGAGGAGGTGAGAGAGAGAGAGAGAGAGAGAGAGAGAGAGAGAGAGAGAGAGAGAGAGAGAGAGAGAGAGACGTACGTAGAGAGACAAACGTACACTCAGAACCAAAAAACAACAATATGACAAACAGCAACTGACACTAATTGAGGAGGCAATCAATACAAACAACTTTTGGCAACATTGGAAACACATAAACAAACCACAAAAACAGGAATTGGCTATACAGAACAGTGATATATGGACAACCCATTTTAAAACACTATACCACACTGTTCAAATTGATGGAAACACAGAACAATCACAAATTCTTGATAAATTGACTAAATTGGAGCTTGCCATAAAAGACAATCAAAACCCATTAGACTCCCCAATTATTGAGCAGGAACTGCTTAAGAAACTACAAACTCTTAAATCAAAAAAGGTTTGTGGACCTGATGGCATCTTGAATGAGATGATGAAAAATATGAACAAGAAATTCCAATTGGCTATATTAAAACTATTCAATTTGGTCCTGAGTGTAGGATATTTTCCTGACACCTGGAATCACGGACTCATAACCCCAATCTATAAAAGCGGAGACAAATTTGACCCTAATAACTACAGAGCCATCTGTGTGAACAGTAATCTGGGGAAGGTTTTCTGTAGTATTATGAATACCAGACTTTTAAACTTCCTTACCAAGCACAATGTCTTGAGTAAAAGCCAAATTGGATTTATACCAAAACACCGCACAACCGATCATATTTACACCCTACATACCCTAATTGATAAACATATAAACCAAAATAAAACCAAAATATATGCCTGTTTTATTGACTTCCAAAAGGCTTTTGATTCTATTTGGCATACAGGACTGTTCTATAAAGTTATAGAGAGTGGTGTAGGGGGTAAAACATATGATATTATTAAATCAATGTACTCTGGTAATATGTGCAGTGTAAAAATTGGCAAAAAAAGAACAGAATTCTTTACCCAAGGGCGAGGCGTTCGTCAGGGCTGCAACCTCAGCCCGGCACTCTTCAATATCTATATTAATGAATTGGCTAATATACTAGAAAAGTCCTCTGCCCCCGGTGTAAGTCTCCACAATCGGGAAGTGAAATGCCTGCTCTTTGCAGATGACCTGGTTGTGTTGTCCCCCACAGCAGATGGCCTACAGCAGAGCCTGGACCTGCTAGAGCATTACTGTCAGACCTGGGCCCTGGCAGTAAACCCCAAAAAGACCAAAATAATGATATTCCAAAAAAGATCCAGATCTCAGGACGTCCTACCAAAGTTCTCAATTGGTACAAAACATGTAGAGTACTGCACACATTACACCTATTTAGGCCTAAAACTAAGTTCAACTGGACATTTTAAGGAAGCAGTCAATGAGCTGAGAGGGAAAGCACGCCGGGCTTTCTACGCCATAAAAAGAAATATACAAACAGAAATACCAATTCGAATCTGGTTAAAATTAATTGAATGTGTTATTGAACCAATTGCACTCTATGGCAGTGAGGTGTGGGGTCCACTTACAAAACAAGACTTTACCCAATGGGACAAACACCCCATTGAGACCCTGCATGCAGAGTTCTGTAAGATTATCCTACATGTCCAGAGGAAAACTACAAACAATGCATGCAGGGCAGAATTAGGCCGTTACCCACTAATACTAAAAATACAAAAAAGAGCAATTAACTTTTGGACACACCTAAAACGAAGTGACCCCCTCTCGTACCATTATCAAGCCCTGCAGTGCCAAGAGCTGAGGAGCATCAGGAACCCCCTTACCCAGCTGGTCCTGAGGCTGAGTCCACAAACCTGCTCTCTTAACACACCTCAGGAACAGAACACGTCACCAATCAGAATAAATCAAATTACTACACAGCTAAAACAAAACTACATCACCTATTGGAAAACACAAACAAAAGCACAGAGCAAAATGCAGTGCTATCTGGCTCTAAATCGACAGTACACCATAGCAGATTACTTGAGCATGGTGACTGATCAACAACTAAAAAGAACCTTGACAAAATACAGACTGAGTGAGCACAGCCTCGCTGTTGAAAAGGGGAGGCACAGGAAAACCTGGCTCCCTGCAGAGCAAAGGCTATGCAGTCATTGCATCCTCAGTGAGCCTGAAACTGAGTTGCACTTCCTCACCAAATGTGAAAAATATAAAGATATTAGAGAAACGCATTTAAATTTTTTTTAACTAATAACAAAAGGTTTTCTTGCACTACCAGATACAGGAAAACTACCAGTCCTACTAGGGGAGGACTCAACAAGCTGTGAGCTAGCAGCAGCCTATGTTGCTGCCTGCCACAAACTGAGGGACAGTGAGTGACAGTCACCTGACATGTTTATGCCGTAATATTTTATGTTCTATTTTATGATGAAAATGTTTGTATATACTATGACATTAATATGTGTTTTGTAATCCATGCTTATGTTATCAACCATTTGCTTTGGCAACATGTACAAGCTGCGTCATGCCAATAAAGCCACTTGAATTGAATTGAATTGAATTGAATTGAGAGAGAGAGAGAGAGAGAGAGAGAGAGAGAGAGAGAGAGAGAGAGAGAGAGAGAGAGGAGCAGAGTTAGTGAGGAGGTGAGAGAGAGAGAGAGAGAAAGAGAGAGAGAGAGAGAGAGAGAGAGAGGAGCAGAGTTAGTGAGGAGGTGAGATAGAGAGAGAGAGAGAGAGAGAGAGAGAGAGAGAGGAGCAGAGTTAGTGAGGAGGTGAGAGAGAGAGAGAGAGAGAGAGAGAGAGAGAGAGAGAGAGAGAGAGAGAGAGAGAGAGAGAGAGGAGCAGAGTTAGTGAGGAGGTGAGAGAGAGAGAGGAGCAGAGTTAGTGAGGAGGTGAGAGAGAGAGAGAGAGAGAGAGAGAGAGAGAGAGAGAGAGAGAGAGAGAGAGAGATGGGAGCAGAGTTAGTGAGGAGGTGAGAGAGAGAGAGAGAGGAGCAGAGTTAGTGAGGAGGTGAGAGAGAGAGAGAGAGGAGCAGAGTTAGTGAGGAGGTGAGAGAGAGAGAGAGAGAGAGAGAGAGAGAGAGAGAGAGGAGCAGAGTTAGTGAGGAGGTGAGAGAGGAGCAGAGTTAGTGAGGAGGTGAGAGAGAGAGAGAGAGAGAGAGAGAGAGAGAGAGAGAGAGAGAGAGAGAGAGAGAGAGAGAGAGAGAGAGAGAGAGAGAGATGGGAGCAGAGTTAGTGAGGAGGTGAGAGAGAGAGAGAGAGGAGCAGAGTTAGTGAGGAGGTGAGAGAGAGAGAGAGAGAGGAGCAGAGTTAGTGAGGAGGTGAGAGAGAGAGAGAGAGAGGAGCAGAGTTAGTGAGGAGGTGAGAGAGAGAGAGAGAGAGAGAGAGAGAGAGAGAGAGAGGAGCAAAGTTAGTGAGGAGGTGAGAGAGAGAGAGGAGCAGAGTTAGTGAGGAGGTCTTGAGAGTCTTGAGAAGCGAGACCAGCCCCGTGGATGGGGCTACCATGGCTAAGCTAATGGAGGAATTCAAACAGGCCTTCACCACGGAGTTTAGAATGGAGTTCAGAGCGTTTGCTGCCTCGCTCGAGTCTAGACTCAACGGCTTCCAACTGGAGATCGCAGACCATACCCAACGCCTGACCTCTGTGGAAGGCGGCCTTGATATGTGGTCGGATAGGATGGTGGAGCTGGAGGCGAGATGCACAGCTCAGGATGTAGTCATTGACAAGCTATAGAACAAGCTAATTGATGTTGAATCGCGCAGTTGGCGTTCTAACATACGCATCTTAGGCCTGGACGAATCTCTACACAGCAACCGTCCTAGTGTCTTTTTCGCGGAGGTCCTGGTGGAAATCATGGGGAAAGATATCCTCGCTACACCACCGGAGCTCGACCGATGCCACAGGACGCTAACACCCAAACCAGCGCCAGGCTCCAGGCCTAGGGCAGTGATCGCCCGCTTCCATCACTACAAGATTAACGAAACTATTATCCTGGAAGCTCGCAAAAGGAGAGGGAATCTGACATACAGAGGGAAACCGTCTCGATCTTCGAAGACTATTGCCCCGAGGTGGTCGAGCAATGATCACACTACAGAGATGTCATGGGACCCCTGTACAAGCGTGGATTTAAACCGTCGCTCCAGTTCCCTGCGAAGCTGATCATCCGAGCCAAGGATGGCACGAAGATGCATCTACCATCGCCCAAGGACGCCGTGGACTTCCTGAGGACCCGGCCCAGAGAGACCCCGACACCAGCTTCACCAGAGCGGGACGCGGACCCGACACCGGCCTCATCAGATCCTGACGTGGTAGTAGCTCTGGGCCGTTAGCATCCTGCTACGGCTATCACACAGAGAGGGGTTGCATTTAATATTTTATTACATATGTGATTATGGATGAATACTTGACGTTAGGCTTCGCCTGGAAGGTTATCTTTTTCTTTTCTCTCGCTATCTGACATAAGGGGAGGAGGGGGACAATTCTGTTGTATATGACTGTTGTACTGTTGCACGGCTATAGCCACGGGCTAAGATGCTAACTGCTAACGTTCCGTTTCGGAAGGAGCGGGACCTATTCTATTTTGTTTCGGATATTTCTGCCACGCTTATAACTTTTACGCACTATACCAGCGCCCGGCCGTGTTTTGGTTCATTGCCACCGGGATACGTTTACTGTTCCGTGCACGTTGAACGAACTGGGAACTCGTGGCTGCGCCAACTGGGCCGCGGCCATTCAAATCCCAACCGGCTCATGCGACCCGCATGGCTCCCATCAATGTTTGCTGCTGACAACATGCTCGCGGGAGCGGCAGACGACCCCCTGCACAGCGCCCTCCTCTGGCGGGGAGGCCTAATTGTGTAAGGTCAAACCAGCGTCAGGGGAGATAACATACTCACGGACAAGGTATCGCCCCCTCCCGGCCTGGTGGATGTACTGCACGCCTGTTCTTTCGCAACATGCCTGAAAGATACACCCCCCCCCCCCCTTTTACCAATAGTTCTGGGTTCCAGCCGTTGACCTTACTAATGGCTTATGGTTCAATTTGATTTTTTCTTGTTTACTTTACACTTTGAGGCACTTTTGTATACAGGGGAATGTGGCAGTTGGCCACTGAGATGGTTCTACAAATGGTAGGTTTGAAGTCTCTGGAAATGTTGGTGAGTCCCTGTGATGTTGGGGAAAGACCCACCGGTCCCACACCTTTATATGTTTTTTATGTCATTAATATTTGTTTTATGTATGGCTCAAAGTACGTGTGCATATTGTTTAAGATAAGTGAATTCTGCATGCCCACAGGCTTGTCCAGGTCTGCCCCGCCTACACACCCCTCAATATTCTATGGCTACGGCTAACTCTGAGAGCTTCAAGCTCTGCTCCTGGAATGTTCGAGGTCTTCAGAAGTTAGCTAAGAGGAAGGCGATTCTGACCTTTTTTACAAGAAACCCATATGGGGCCCAACGACACTGCTAAACTCCAAAAGAGTTGGGTGGGACAGGTCTTCACCACAAACTATTCTACATTCAGTATGGGAGTGGCCATATTGATCAATAAAAATCTCCCCTTTAGACTCATAACTTCCTCCTTGGATAGCCAGGGTTGCTATGTGATTATCAAAGGGGTTCTTAAGGGTAAAGAAATTACATTTATGAATGTATACTGTCCCCCAGGCTACTCCCCTGACTTTCTATCCAAAATATTTACTGAATTTAATGGCCTGTCCTCTGAGAATGCTTTTGTGGGCGGAGACTTTAACTGTCACCTCATACCGTCTCTTGACAAACTCCCACCCAGTCTGGCTCCCCCCTCTAGGCAAGCAAAGATGCTCACCTCCCTATGCGAAGACACTGGATTCTCAGATGTCTGGAGAACCCTTTGCCCATCCGAACTGAAGTTCACCTTTTTTAGCGGCCCACACAAGAGCAACAGTAGAATAGACTATTTCTTCATCCCTTCCTCTAAGCTCTTTCTAGTATCGTCCTGCACAATCGGAAGTATCGTTTTATCGGATCACGCCCCTATATATCTGGTCTACTCCATATCAGAAGAGAGAGCGCTGTCGAGGCGTTGGCGCCTCAACCCATACCTCCTCAAAGATATTATGTTTGTCTCCTATTTCGAATCAGAATTTAAAATGTTCTACTCAATTAACTCGCATTCTACGGATAACCCATCTCTACTCTGGGAAACATCCAAGGTCTTTTCTCGCGGACTGATTATATCTTATGTATTATCCAAGAAACGCAAGAAAAATGAACAATGCAAACTTCTTGAATCCAAACTAGCCGACCTTGAAAATCAACATGTTTCAAACCCAGCCCCGGCTGTGCTTATAGAGCTTACGGCCACCAGAACTGCGTTAAACATTCTTCTGATCCAGGACGCAGAATATTCTCTTAAATTTGCCAGACAGAGAATATACGAACACGGTGACAAGCCTGGTAGGTGCCTGGCTAAGTTGGCAAAAAAAAGGGCTGACACCCAAGTAATAGCCTCAATCTCGGACTCCAACGGGGTCAGGTCCTTTGACACCAAAACTATTAATAAAGAGTTTGCCTCTTTCTATGCCCAACTCTATAGGACCAAACGACCCGACGGTGCTCTCTCTGACATGCAGGCTTTCTTCGCTGAATTACACCTCCCTAAGGTATCGAAAGATCAGAACTTGCTCCTTAACGCCCCAATTACGAAGGAAGAAGCTCTGGGCGCCCTTAAGGCTATGCCATCTGGTAAGGCTCCGGGTCCGGACGGTTTCGGATGCAAGTTTTATAAGGAATTCGGTCATATTCTTTTGGATCCCCTGCTGGCAATGCTTAATCACTCCTCTGAGGTGGGGATATTACCCCAGTCCCTACGGGAAGCTAATATTTGCCTTCTACTTAACTGAAAAGTGCGCCTCCTATAGGCCTATAGCCCTACTTAATTCGGACCAAAAGTTGCTCTCCAAGATCCTGTCCATGCGCCTGGAAAAAGTACTCTCTTTTATTATTAACGAAGATCAGACCGGTTTTATTAAGGGTAGGAACTCTACCGACAACATGAGACGGCTCCTTAATATCATCCAAATGACTCGTGAGACAGACCACCCTGCGGTGGTTCTGTCTCTCGACGCGGAGAAGGCATTCGACCGTGTAGAATGGCCGTATTTATTTCTAACCCTCGCTGAATTTGGCTTAGGAGACACTGAATTTGGCTTAGGAGACACTTTTATTGACTGGGTCAAGGTTCTTTACAACTCGCGGATGTCGGCGGTCCTGACTAACGGACTTAGGTCTAACAACTTTCCTCTACAACGGGGGAACCCCCAGGGGGATCCTCTTAGCCCTTTACTATTTGACATGGCCATAGAACCACTCGCGCAGGCCGTGAGGCAGTCAGCCGAGATCTCAGGTATTAGAGTGGGCGAGAGGGAACACAAAATCACTCTTTACGAGGACGACGTGCTGATCTTTATATCTAAACCTGACTCTTCAATTCCATGTCTAACCCACATGATTTCCACATTTGGAACCTTCTCGGGGTACAAAATTTACTTTTCCAAATCCGAAGCAATGCCACTTGGGACACTTAAATCCATTCTGATCCTGCCCGAGCCCTTCCCATTTCGCTGGTCGCCCTCCGGCTTTGTTTACCTAGGAGTATTTGTGACACCCACCTATGATACATTGTGTAAGGCCAACTTCCCCCCCCCTTTTAGACACCATAAGGGCAGACTTAGTTAGATGGGCCCCTTTACCGATCTCCTGGCTGGGTAGGATAGCCCTCGTCAAAATGAACATACTCCCTAGACTGTTGTACCCTCTCCAAATGATCCCGGTGCTGCTGACAAACAAGGTTATCAAGGCGTTAGAAGGATGGCTAAGCTCATTCATTTGGAATGGGAAGAAGCCGTGTCTGAAAATGGCCAAATTACAGATGGATAGTGAAGATGGGGGTCTAGACCTACCTAATATTAGACATTACCAACTAGCAGCACACCTTAGGGTGCTGGTCGGCTGGTCCAGATCGGACCCACGGTCAATCTGGCTGGACATTGAATCCTCGCAATCTAAGTCCCCCCTATGTGTAGCAGCCTGAAGATATTGCTTATTATTCAGAGCTGCTGACTTGCCTTTTTGTCTCCCCTTTCTACACCAAGACATTCTAACTAGTTTCATTGATATTCGCACGAACAATGACACAAGCGTCCCCTTCTACAGAGCACTGGAATATGGATTATAAACGACATTACTGGATCATATTCTACAATGCTTTTCCCTGTGGAGCTAGTAGGCGACCAGCAGGGGGCGGTAGCAGGCAGAGAGTGTCGGGGAGAGTTGGGAGGAGATATATGGAGGAGAGAGACGGAAGACACTCTCTTCGGCAGTGAACTTGAACACAAACAGTCGCAACGGACGGGGGCTCTGGAGAGCCCTGTTGCAGAAGTTATGCCAGAGGGCCCCGTGGGATAGCAACGGGTGATAGGAAGTACTTGCTAGTGGACACGATATCCTAGCAGTACCAGCGATAGTGTGTGAACAATTAGTGCAGAGCCAGGCACTAACAATCGGGTTATAATAGTTACTGTGTGCGGTATAAGTAACGTGCGGCTAACAACGTATCAAAGTCCTTAACAATCGAGTTATAGTAGTTACTGTGTGCGGTATAGTGTGCGAGCCCCAAGACGAGCGTGGGCCAACAACCGGTCTGCTCCGGCTGCCTTCAATCAGATCTGCACTCGGCTGCCTGCAATCAGTCTGCTCCGGCTGCCTTCAATCAGATCTGCACCCGGCTGCCTGCAGCCCACGAGAGTTCGTCCCGTCCAGCAGGGGTCGTCATCGCTCAGCACACGCTCTCTGCCCAGCTCCGCCTGCTAGCATCCTCACCGAGAGCGTTCGACGCAGTGGCGTGGCGAGGCGGCCATTTTGGATGAGTACCAATGG
This sequence comes from Notolepis coatsorum, assembly GCF_963971535.1. NCBI lineage: Eukaryota > Metazoa > Chordata > Actinopteri > Aulopiformes > Paralepididae > Notolepis > Notolepis coatsorum. Next base: position 82,432,142 of record NC_140165.1, on the reverse strand, counting down.
GCATTGATGCTCCCGAGTTATTATACAGTATACAGTGTGGTGCAGCCTGCGGGCGAAAGTAACGTTACTACTACCATTTGATTTGATTTTTTTAATTTTTTTTTTATTTGAAGTCTTTATTTCGAACATGCAATGAATACAACAAACAATAACAAAAAACAAAAACAACTCAATCTGCATGTTCGAAAAGGAGTAGGAAGAAGTATACACTTATTTAATCCTACCCCTTTTCCACTACTCAAATGAGTGTACTATTTTAAACATAAAAAAGAAAAGAAAAGAAAAGAAAAAAAATATATATATATATATATGCAAAACAAAAAACAAAAACTATATATGTATAAAATAAAATAAAATTGAAACAAAATAAAAATGTAAACACCTGTGAATATCAAGTCCCTTCTTCATCCCTGTACCTTGTGAACATAATTTCCTTATACATCAGTTTGAATTGTCTCATGTTTGGACATTGCTTTAACACCACATTAAGACTGTTCCACAGTTTCACTCCACATATTGAGATGCAGTGTTTTCTCATGGTAGTGCGTACGTTTAGCACCATTCCATAGGGGTACCCCAAACAATACATGCCGGCATTAAGATAGGACTTTACTGGTATTTTGTGGGCCCACTCTTTTGCTTTCTGTTTATTTCTTTTGGTTGTGATACCGTGTTGGTGTAATAATATTTTACCATTCAGTGAACCCTTCTATTCCTCCCCTATGTCCTCCCTTCTTTCCCCATATTACGGAGTACTAGAGCAGTATATGTAAACCCTTAGGGAAGGTATTGATACTGTGTCTAGCCCAGACGTGGGCAGCACTTAGTCTGGGTACAACGAGAGCACTTGGTGCCTAGGGCGTAATTACATAATTATCAGACTGTAATTATTGTGTAACAATAACCATGGTGCAATAATCACCAAACGTAGCTATTGTGTAACTAGGCCAATGATATAATAATAATCAGACTGAATGGGAGCACGGTGTGTGTGTCTTTTATTGAGCCTATCTTAACCCTTTTGGTGTGGGTAATGTTAATATAATTAACCCTTTCCTATTCCACCTTTCCCTCTTCATTGTAAGGTTTCTAGGGTCATTGAGGGAGGGTACTGCTTGCGGGGGGAACTCAGAGTATTTGATTACAATTCAGTCACGAGGTGTGGGAGGGTTTAAGGAGCAACTGGGAGGAGTGGGAGCGTGTTGGGGAGTACTGCTGACACCCCTGCGGCAGGGAAGGAAGACCAGAGTACCAGACCAGGTTGGTAAATCCCGGGCCCCATCCACTCACACTACCAGCCTCCAGTCGACGCCCCAGGCCCAAAGACGAGGGTGCAGTCAGACAGAGTTCTACTGTGTCCAGCTACCTCCTGACTGCCAGCAGCCGTTCCCACGAAGCAGGGATAATCCACCCTGCTACATATGGAACCTACTATTTATCAAGGACTTTAAGTCTGTTAAGAAATTATGCTCCAACCCCATCACACTATGTTCCGTCAAGGCCTGGAAGACTGTCCGTAAGGTGGAGGGCCAAGCCAAGCTGACCTCTCCTCTTACCCCGATCGTAGGCAATCCTGACTTTAAGCCAGACCAAATTGGTGGCGGCTTCAAGACCTGGCACAAGCAGGGCATAACTGATCTTGGCCACCTGTTTGATGGCCAGACCCTAATGTCCTTTACGCAGCTGCAGCAGCGGTATGGCCTATTGAAAGCGGAATTTTTTAGATACCTACAAATTAGGCAGTTTATCACCAAGGACACCTCACTTTTAACTAACAGCTCCACCTCGCAGGTGGAGAAAGCCCTCTCCTTGCAGATCCCCAAAAAACAAATATCTATCATCTATAGTACTCTGAACCTTAATTCATCTTTATCTTCCTTTGTTACTAAACAGTCCTGGGAAAAAGACCTGGACATAGAAATCACAGATGCAGACTGGCAGGATGCATGGACCTACGCAAAGAAAATCTCTGTTTGCAACCGCACCAAGGCTATTCAAATGAGAATCTTGCACCGCATTCATATTACCCCTGCCCTTAAGAGTAAAATGGATCCCAATGCGTCCCCACTTTGCTTTAAATGTAAGATAGAGACTGGAAACCACGTCCACTGCTTTTGGACCTGTGTAAAGCTTCAGAGCTATTGGTTCGACATCGTAGAGGAACTATCTGACATATTTCACACCCCCATCGAGCTGGATCCCCTCTGCCTTTTACTGGGCCTCCCAGATATTCATATTGCCAATTTCAAACATAAGAGACTGTTCAATTTGTTGACATTTGCTGCTAGGAAGAACATCCTATTGTTTTGGATCCAGGATGAGGTCCCATCAAAGAGGTCATGGCACAATATCATAATGGAATGCATTCCCTGTGAGTATATTACGTGCATGCTGCATTCCAAGTTGGACACTTTTTATGAGATCTGGGACCCTTATCTGTCACATATTGGACCTGCGCTGTCCACCACTGTACTCGCCGGATTTCCCCATTACCAGTAACCCCCCAATGGACCACTGCTGCCTTGTTTTGTCTGATTGTACTGGCATTGTTGCCGAGGGAATACACGGTCACATATTACATTTTTATTGTTTTACTTTCTTGTTTGCCTGTCTTGTGCTGTTATTACTGTTGTTAGTGTCACTTAGGGTGACCAGGTCAAAATGGTATAGTTCCAGGACAGCAGCACTGCTTTTGCGGGACAATGCGGGACACGTAGGTGAGGGGGGGGGGGGGGGGGGGGGAAGAAATAAAAATCTAACCCTAACCCTAACCCTAACCCTAACCCTAATCCTAATTAAAATTAAAGAAATGTATTTATTATTTAAATGCCTTTATTTCATATTCGACGCAGACGGTAGGCTATATATAGCACATTTTGTTATTAATCTTATTAAACTGTATAGATGCTTCACCAATCAACTTCTCAGCCGCTACTGTCTATGTCACCAACATCTTTATTTAATCACACTTTCATCATTAAGCAGGTAACCATCAATCTTGGTATCCAAGCTGATAAAATCACTCCATTAATAGAAAGAGCAGGAGCTAAGTCTTTTCAGCCATCTTTTCCTGAGCATTATTAGCAGTGAAGTGTAGAAGAGAGGAGACGGAATGCGATGGTTGATCTTCACAATATAATAATGTTTTTATTGTGAATAGCGGATCACTCAGTTACTCATATAACACCAAAGTCTCCACAAACCCTATATAACATAAAGAAAATGTGAGACAGCACAGTCTCCGCAATATGTGTCTGGTGAACCCACACATTTTTTTTGATATTATATTAAGAGCTTCAGCTGCTTCGCGAAGCTCTTGGAAGCTGAATGCTCTCTTCTTGAGAGCCAAGCATGACACCTGTTTCAGGTCATTCTGATCAGAGAAATCAAACCATTTGTCTAGGTAAGCGAGCGCTCTCTGATAGAAAATTAAAAAAGTCCTGTTCGATCGCAGCAGCCTGTGTGGTAGGAAACCTCTGCATGAGAGCGCTGGTCTCGAATCCAAAATAACGGTCCTTTGATCGTTGTTCAAGTTTCAGTCTTAGACTGGTCATGAGCTGGAAAAGCTCACAGACAGTTGTGTCATCCCCCTCAACTTCAAGCACTGCGTCGTAAAAAAGCTTTAGGCTATTCTGCAGAAACATCAGGTATGACTGACGTCACACACACTGCAGCTGCCTCGGCCTTGGACTGTCTGACAGTGACAGGCAGCGCGACTCGCGAGACTCGAGTCGAGCTGCTCACCTCGGCTGCGCATTGGTTTGACGTCGCCCAATCTTTTTATTTTAAATATAAGAGGGTATCTCTCTCCACTCTAATGACTAGACAACTCTCTCTCTCTCTCTCCACTCTAATGACTAGACAACTCTCTCTATCTCTCTCCACTCTAATGACTAGACAACTCTCTCTCTCTCTCCACTCTAATGACTAGACAACTCTCTCTCTCTCTCCACTCTAATGACTAGACAACTCTCTCTCTCTCCACTCTAATGACTAGACAACTCTCTCTCTCTCCACTCTAATGACTAGACAACTCTCTCTCTCTCCACTCTGATGACTAGACAACTCTCTCTCTCTCCACTCTAATGACTAGACAACTCTCTCTCTCTCCACTCTAATGACTAGACAACTCTCTCTCTCTCCACTCTAATGACTAGACAACTCTCTCTCTCTCCACTCTAATGACTAGACAACTCTCTCTCTCTCCACTCTAATGACTAGACAACTCTCTCTCTCCACTCTAATGACTAGACAACTCTCTCTCTCTCTCCACTCTAATGCCTAGACAACTCTCTCTCTCTCTCCACTCTAATGACTAGACAACTCTCTCTCTCTCCACTCTAATGACTAGACAACTCTCTCTCTCTCCACTCTAATGACTAGACAACTCTCTCTTTCTCTCTCTCTCCACTCTAATGACTAGACAACTCTCTCTCTCCACTCTAATGACTAGACAACTCTCTCTCTCTCCACTCTAATGACTAGACAACTATCTCTCTTTCTCCACTCTAATGACTAGACAACTCTCTCTCTCTCCACTCTAATGACTAGACAACTCTCTCTCTCTCCACTCTAATGACTAGACAACTCTCTCTCTCTCCACCTTGACCGTCAGAAGGGGGGCTATGTGAGACTGTTGTTCATTGACTACAGCTCAGCGTTCAACACCATAGTCCCCACCAGACTGGTGGACAAGCTGATCGAGCTAGGTCTGAGCTCCGCCCTGAGCGCCTGGGTACTGGACTTTCTGAGTGAAAGACCCCAGGCGGTCAGGGTGGGGGGTCAGACCTCCAACACCATCACCCTGAGCATCGGGTCCCCCCAGGGCTGTGTTCTAAGCCCCCTGCTGTACTCACTCTACACACACGATTGTGTGGCCAAGTTCAGCTCCAACTCCATAGTGAAGTTCGCCGACGACACGGTGGTGGTGGGGCTGATCTCGGACAACGACGAGAAGGCCTACCGAGAGGAGGTTGAGGTACTGGAACGTTGGTGCCAGGACAACAGCCTGCTCCTGAACATTGGTAAAACCAAGGAGCTGATCGTGGATTATAGGAGAGGACAGCAGGAGACACACACACCACTGATGATTAACGGGGCTACCGTGGACAGGGTGAGCAGCTTCAAGTACCTGGGGGTCCACATCTCAGAGGATCTGACATGGTCAACACACATAGACACAGTAGTAAAGAAAGCGAAGCAGCGCCTCTACCACCTGAGACAGTTAAGGAAGTTCAGAGTATCGGGGAAGATACTCCAGTCCTTCTACTCAGGAGCTGTAGAGAGCATCTTGACCGGAAACATCACTGCCTGGTATGGGAACAGCACGGCACAGGACAAGAAGGCCCTACAGAGAGTGGTGCGCTCAGCCGAGCGTACCACGGGTATTGCGCTACCCCCCCTGCAGGCTCTATACAACAAGAGGTGCAAATCCAGAGCCTGCAGGATAATGAAAGACCCCCACCACCCCAATAACAGCCTGTTCCAGCTGCTGAGGTCAGGCAGACGCCTGCGAACCCCAGCTACTAGGACGGAGAGGCTTAGGCTAAGCTTCTTCCCCCAGGCCATCAGAGCCTTGAACAATGAACATTGAGAGACACAGAAACTGAACGATCCACACACAAGCACACACAAGCACATACACGACACGCACGCTGAGCACGCTCACACACTAGCAGCCACTTTAACACTCATGCCGCACATACGCACACTTATGGCCAGAGGAAAGGCCACTTTAAATTAGTATAACATCAGGAACAGTGTATTGCACTACTAAAGCTACCTAGCATGTCCTATATGCTCTGTAAATACTATGTACAGATACCGAGATGGCACACCATGTACCTGTTTATTGCACTGTTGTTTTTACTGGATTCTATTAATATGTTGTACCACTGTATTTTTTATTGGATTCTATTATATGTTGTACCACTGTATTGCACATCGTCGCGGGCAAGACCAGCCGCATTTCATTGTATACCTGTATGCCGTGACAATTAAAACTCTTGACTTGACTTGACTTGACTTGACTAGACAACTCTCTCTCTCTCTCCACTCTAATGTCTAGACAACTCTCTCTCTCTCTCCACTCTAATGACTAGACAACTCTCTCTCTCTCCACTCTAATGACTAGACAACTCTCTTTCTCTCCACTCTAATGACTAGACAACTCTCTCTCTCTCTCTCCACTCTAATGACTAGACAACTCTCTCTCTCTCCACTCTAATGACTAGACAACTCTCTCTCTCTCTCCACTCTACCGACTAGACAACTCTCTCTCTCTCCACTCTAATGACTAGACAACTCTCTCTCTCTCTCCACTCTAATGACTAGACAACTCTCTCTCTCTCTCCACTCTAATGACTAGACAACTCTCTCTCTCTCCACTCTAATGACTAGACAACTCTCTCGCTCTCCACTCTAATGACTAGACAACTCTCTCTCTCCACTCTAATGACTAGACAACTCTCTCTCTCTCTCTCCACTCTAATGACTAGACAACTCTCTCTCTCCACTCTAATGACTAGACAACTCTCTCTCTCTCTCCACTCTAATGACTAGACAACTCTCTCTCTCTCTCCACTCTAATGACTAGACAACTCTCTCTCTCTCTCCACTCTAATGACTAGACAACTCTCTCTCTCTCTCCACTCTAATGACTAGACAACTCTCTCTCTCTCTCTCCACTCTAATGACTAGACAACTCTCTCTCTTTCTCCACTCTAATGACTAGACAACTCTCTCTCTCTCCACTCTAATGACTAGACAACTCTCTCTCTCCACTCTACCGACTAGACAACTCTCTCTCTCTCTCCACTCTAATGACTAGACAACTCTCTCTCTCTCTCCACTCTAATGACTAGACAACTCTCTCTCTCCACTCGACTAGACAACTCTCTCTCTCTCCACTCTACCGACTAGACAACTCTCTCTCTCTCCACTCTACTGACTAGACAACTCTCTCTCTCCACTCTAATGACTAGACAACTCTCTCTCTCTCTCTCCACTCTAATGACTAGACAACTCTCTCTCTCCACTCTAATGACTAGACAACTCTCTCTCTCTCTCCACTCTAATGACTAGACAACTCTCTCTCTCTCCACTCTAATGACTAGACAACTCTCTCTCTCTCTCCACTCTAATGACTAGACAACTCTCTCTCTCTCTCCACTCTAATGACTAGACAACTCTCTCTCTCTCTCTCCACTCTAATGACTAGACAACTCTCTCTCTTTCTCCACTCTAATGACTAGACAACTCTCTCTCTCTCCACTCTAATGACTAGACAACTCTCTCTCTCCACTCTACCGACTAGACAACTCTCTCTCTCTCTCCACTCTAATGACTAGACAACTCTCTCTCTCTCTCCACTCTAATGACTAGACAACTCTCTCTCTCCACTCGACTAGACAACTCTCTCTCTCTCCACTCTACCGACTAGACAACTCTCTCTCTCTCCACTCTACTGACTAGACAACCCAAGGAGGGTGGAGGTTGCCATATCTGAAGGGAGAGCAGAGAAGGTCTCATTCAAGGGTAGAGCTGACAAGATGTCAGAGGAGAGGGTGGTGGGAGACAGGGAGAGGGTCGGAGGGGGAGAGGAGAGGGTGGAGGGGACAGGGAGAGGAGAGGGTGGAGGGGGAGAGGAGAGGGTGGAGGGGACAGGGAGAGGAGAGGGTGGAGGGGGGAGAGGAGGAGGGTGGAGGGGACAGGGAGAGGAGAGGGTGGAGGGGACAGGGAGAGGAGAGGGTGGAGGGGGACAGGGAGAGGAGAGGGTGGAGGGGGACAGGGAGAGGAGAGGGTGGAGGGGGACAGGGAGAGGAGAGGGTGGAGGGGACAGGGAGAGGAGAGGGTGGAGGGGACAGGGAGAGGAGAGGGTGGAGGGGGAGAGGGTGGAGGGGGAGAGGAGATGGTGGAGGGGGACAGAGAGAGGAGAGGGTGGAGGGGGAGAGGAGAGGGTGGAGGGGGACAGGGAGAGGAGAGGGTGGAGGGGGACAGGGAGAGGAGAGGGTGGAGGGGGACAGGGAGAGGAGAGGGTGGAGGGTGACAGGGAGAGGAGAGGGTGGAGGGGGACAGAGAGAGGAGAGGGTGGAGGGGGAGAGGAAATGGTGGAGGGGGACAGGGAGAGGAGAGGGTGGAGGGGGACAGAGAGAGGAGAGGGTGGAGGGGGAGAGGGTGGAGGGGGAGAGGAGATGGTGGAGGGGGACAGGGAGAGGAGATGGTGGAGGGGACAGGGAGAGGAGATGGTGGAGGGGGACAGGGAGAGGAGAGGGTGGAGGGGGACAGGGAGAGGAGATGGTGGAGGGGGACAGGGAGAGGAGATGGTGGAGGGGGACAGGGAGAGGAGAGGGTGGAGGGGACAGGGAGAGGAGATGGTGGAGGGGGACAGGGAGAGGAGATGGTGGAGGGGGACAGGGAGAGGAGAGGGTGGAGGGGGACAGGGAGAGGAGAGGGTGGAGGGGGAGAGGAGAGGGTGGAGGGGGACAGGGAGAGGAGATGGTGGAGGGGGACAGGGAGAGGAGAGGGTGGAGGGGGAGAGGAGAGGAGAGGGTGGAGGGGGACAGGGAGAGGAGAGGGTGGAGGGGGAGAGGAGAGGGTGGAGGGGGACAGGGAGAGGATAGGGTGGAGGGGGACAGGGAGAGGAGAGGGTGGAGGGGGAGAGGAGAGGAGAGGGTGGAGGGGGACAGGGAGAGGAGAGGGTGGAGGGGGAGAGGAGAGGGTGGAGGGGGACAGGGAGAGGAGAGGGTGGAGGGGGACAGGGAGAGGAGAGGGTGGAGGGGGAGAGGAGAGGGTGGAGGGGGACAGAGAGAGGAGAGGGTGGAGGGGGACAAGGAGCGTAGGTTGCATCTGAATGAGGCAGTTTGAGTTGGAGTGTGTGGTTTGGGGATTAGCACAAGAGTTAGTGAGAAGGATACAACGTGTGGGCTGGTACATGGAGGGGAGTTACCGTGGTGTTAATTATGCTGGAGTCACGGGAGAATATGAGGTCCAGGGAGCTGCCGGCCTTGTGGGTGGGAGGCATGACAGTGGGAGTCAGGGTCGAAGGATTGTAAAAACATGTCCAGCTTGTCTGGAAAGTGTTTGAGGGGACCTGGCGGGCGATAGAGAATAACAATGGTGAGATTTAATGGACTTATAATACAGAATGATATTCGAGGGAGGAGAGGAGGAGAGGATGAGGTCAGGTATTGATATTATGCTTGTAGTCCAGGAGGGAGAGGTCAGAAGGCCAGTGCCTCCACCACATTTAGAGGGTCTGGGTGTGTGAGAGAAGCTGTGAGAGCCAAGAGGTGTGGTGGTGGTGTTCTCTGGTGTTATCCAGGTCTCTGTGAGAGCCAGGAGTTGGATGTCTTTGCTGTGAGCGTAGGCAGTTATGAAGTCAGTTTACTGTATAATGACCCACACTATCTATTGTTTTATATTATTTTCTACATGTCTATAATTGAACCCTTGCACTGAAGAGCCATATAACTGTTTTTAAATGTTTTTAAATGACAACCCGTGTATTTGCAGTTGTAAACATTGTTCCTCTGACTTTAAATGGAGATAGTATGTGTGCAAAGTATTCAATTGTAATTGCATTATGCATCCTGACAATATTCTACTTGGTTTTACGTGTATTGTGTATGTATGTTGATGTAGAGAGGTCATGGTAGTAATCTGAAGGTTCCTGGTTCGAAGCAACCGAGAGCAATGTTGGTTCACTTTGTTTCAAAGAAACATCCTCTAAGAGCAACATTGATTCACTTTGTTTCAAAGGGTGATTTTGGGGAGGATTTGTGTCGAGATTATAAACAATATTCAAGTATTTGTAACTAGTTATTGTAGAGGTGATGTTTTCTTCTCAAAACTACCCTGTGTAGATTTAAATTAAAACTAGGACTATATGAGAGACTAGAATTTCTGTTTTATTGATCAATGTTTTGTTAAATGTAGCCTTAATTAGCCTTAATTGATTTTTTAAATTGTATCCATCCATCACCATTTAAACGTAGGTTTGTGTCTAAGCAGTAATTACCCTCGACGTAGAAGCACTGGTGCAGGGGAGGGTCGGATAGGAGCTGAAAACACAGCAACACATATTATCTTTGTTGGTTTGTTTCTTATGCTAAGTTACATCATCCTATTCTTTATCTGATTGGCCATGTATGAACAATAGTATGAACAATATATATATATATATATATATATCCCCATACTTTCTCTCTCGTCTCTCTCTCTCTCTCTCTCTCTCTCTCTCTCTCTCTCTCTCTCTCTCTCTCTCTCTCTCTCTCTCTCTCTCTCTCTCTCTCTCTCTCACAGCAGTGCTGGTGGGTGGCTATGGGGTAGTCTACACTCTCACACTGATGCAAGAGTAGGGAAACAAAGGGATTTAATGAACAGTTTATTTATAATAATTATTGAGCAAATAATACAAATAAAGCATGTTGACTTGAAATGGGGAGAGAGAGAAAGAATTAAGCATTACATCACACGCAGGAGTGGTTTGTGACCAATAAACCATGCCTAGGGGTGGTTGTTAGGCCCGAGGCGCAGCCGAGGGTCGTTAGACCCCCCCTAGGCATGGTTTATTGGTCACAAATCACGACTGCACGTGGTTGTAAAGCTTTTTTATACAACGGCATGCAAATTTCTCGATTCTGATTGGCCATTCACACGTCTTTATTGGCAACAATCCACGGTCCTGGGCTCAGGACCCGCCCACAACCGAATCACATAACCCTCCCCGGCTCACTCCGGGAGGAAAACAAGATCGCGGACAACAAATGGTTATGTTGAAAGCACCATAACGACTAAATATGAAGCGATTCTGTCAAGGGGAATTTGTTAGTCCTTTAAACAATGTTGGATGATGTAATTGATGGGTCTTGACTCAATCTAGAACAAAAGAAAAATCGCGGATTGATTGATAGATTAATTGATTGATTTAAATTTCTTCCTTCCTACTTTCTACTGACTGCAGCGTTCTCTCTCACACACTGTCCGACGCTGGCGTACCCACAAACACACACACACACCATACACACACACACACACACACACACACACACACATACACACACACACGCACACTGTGACACACACACACACACACACACACACACACGCACACACACACACACACACTCCTGTCTGCAACAGCGGGGGAGTCAGACTGAGAGAGAAGCAGCGCTGTTTTAAGTGAGCATGGTCTATTGAATTGATTGATTGGTTGATTGCTAATTGTATTACTGTACCCCTGGTTTCCAACTGGTTAAGTTTAGGCTAAAAGAAATAAATAAAAAAATAGGGCGAAGAAAACGTTTTTTTCCTATAGGGCAAAAGAAAACGTTTTTAATTTGTTTTACCTACTTTATATTCTGCATCTGGTAATAAAATGTTCAATCAATCATTCCAATAATACACAGTTGGATGTGTTAGTTGGTTGGATGCACTTCAAGCTGCTTCCACATGAGGCAACTTCTCTCAATCATTCCAATAATACACAGTTGGATGTGTTAGTTTGGTTGGATGCACTTCAAGCTGCTTCCACATGGAGTTGTGGGAACTACTTTTTCTGGCGGATGGTTTTTTTCAATAAATCTTCGATTAATGTGTGTTTATTGTATAGAAATAAGGTTGGATGAATCTGGCAGTTGTATAGTGTATTAATACACGGACGCTCTTACATCTGTCATGCCCCTCCAAGCCTCCAGGGTTCCCGTCCACCTTAACTCTCGTTATTCCCTACCCAGCTACTCTCTCTCTCTCCCTCTCTCTTACGGGATGGGGTGCAGCCCATAGATATATGCAGCCAGGTGTGTGAGGACCAGAGGAGCAGCTGATTGAGATGCTTCCAGCTGCAGCTCCGGAGACCAGCGCTTACAAGCCCCGCACATACAAGCCCGCACATAGCAACCCCTCGCTTCCATTGGCTGATTTTGGTCACGTGATTTTGGGTCACGTTGCACGTTGCACTGCGGGATTGATTGATTGATTGATTGAAAACTTTATTAACAGATTGCCGTATGATTTGGGTCACGTTGCACTGCGGGATTGATTGATTGATTGATTGATTGATTCATTGATTCATTGATTCATTGATTGATTGATTGAAAACTTTATTAACAGATTGATTGATTGATTGAAAACTTTATTAACAGATTGCCGAATGGGTACACGTGACCACAGGCCCTGATTGATTGATTGAAAACTTTATTAACAGATTGTAGAATGGGTACACGTGACCTGACC
>NC_140165.1:82411651-82414151 GCF_963971535.1 Notolepis coatsorum | reverse complement strand
AAGGGTTAGGCACGGTCAGAGAAAAAGGGACTAGATAAATACACGAGAGCACAATAACACGACTGACACGTTCTGGCAGCATCGTGACATCTGAAGCGGGGTTATATCGATGATGTAATCGGCCCACAGACGTCAATCCGCTGCTCCGCTGACAGCAGCACACCTGAACCCCATACCTGGTTAACGAGAGAGAGAGAGAGAGAGAGAGAGAGAGAGAGAGAGAGAGAGAGAGAGAGAGAGAGAGAGAGAGAGAGAGAGAGAGCGAGAGAGAGCGAGAGCGAGAGCGAGAGAGCGAGAGCGAGAGAGAGAGAGAGAGAGAGACGGGCGCCTCCCGACGCACCTCTAAGAAGACCAAGATGCTCCTCTGGCAACGATGGACTGGTCCAGGATCAGCCGACGCCCAATCCAGCTGCGCTCCTCTGGGCCGTACCCCTCCCAATCCACCAGGTATTGGAGGCCCCCGACCCCGACGGCGTACGTCCAAGAGCCACCGGACCGTGTAGGCGGGATGGTCATCGATAATCTGGGGGAGTGGCGGGACGGGGGCAGAGGGGGGGACAGAGGGCAGGAAGAAAGGGGCTTGATCCGGGAGAAATTAAAGGTTGGGTGGACCCGTAGAGAGTGGGGCAGCCAGAGATGATTATCCGGTTGACGAGGAAAGGACAGATGAACTTAGGTGCCAATTTGCGGCATTCCACCTTAAGAGGAAGGTCGCGGGTAGACGGCCACACCTCCTGGCCCGGACGATAGCGCGGGGCCGGACCCCCGATGGCGATCAGCCTGTCGCTGGTACCGGGAAACAGAGCGGAGTAGCGCAGGCAGAGCCTTCTTCCACGTTCGTTGGCAGCGGCGAACGAACTCCCGGCGCCCACGAGACACTGACCTCCACCTCTTGGTCGGGAAACAGTGGAAGGTTGGTCTCCGAGAGCGCACTGGAACGGGGAGGGTCCAGTAGCCGAGCTTTGATTTTATTTGATTTGATTAGGGATCCCCATTAGCTGGTGCGATAGCAACCAGCTAGTCTTCCTGGGGTCCACACACAAAAAAACATACAAAAACAATCACTATTGCAAAAACTAAATTATTAAAAGTCAGTACACACAATGCATAATGAAACTACTGTAACAATTAAGATAGCTAAAATTACATTAGTGTAAAACAAAAACAAAAAATTACTTTACAGTGTTAAAAACAATTTAAAAACAATTTAAGATTATTTTAAAAAGTGAATCTACTGTAAATGCAGCAGAGGTTCTGAGGCAGGCCATTCCAAAGAGTTAATGCTCTAAAAATAAAAGATCTCCCCAAAGGCGCTGGTTCTAGGACCTGGCAATTCAAGCTGCCCACTACTGGAACCTCTAGCGTAATGCTCGTGCACAGTATTACTAAAAACAATCTGATTATGTATAAAAACAGGAGTTTTACTGCTCATGACCAACTTGAACAGCACAAGTCTATTAAAAGACAATCTATTTTTAACGTTAAGCCAAGAGAGGCAGGCATGCATACGGCTCACATTAGACCTTAGTGAGCACTGGAGCGAGTTGTGAGCGTACTCCACCACCCAAGCCAGCTGCCGACTCCAGGAGGTGGGATTGGAGGCGACCACAGAGCGTAGAGCCGTCTCCATGTCCTGGTCGGCACGCTCAGTCTGCCCGTTAGACTGCGGGTGAAAAACCGGAGGATAAACTGGCTGACGAGCCAATGAGGGAACAGAACGCCCGCCAGAACTGTGATGAAAATCCGACACCACATCCCGGGGGAGACTATTATTTTGCAAGGTGCATTTTGGGCTTAGCACTGCCCCTAGACAATTGTGATTGGTTTGAGAAATACAATCAACCCAGAATGTTCCCCCCCCCCCCCCCCCCTATAGTGCACAATTTTCTTTTTTTTTGTTTTGTGACCAACTTTTTATTTTGTCTTTTTTTAAAACAAGTTCAGAGGAAGGACATTCACATCAGCATTTCATATTAATTCACACAGTGGCATAAAAAGTGTCTTTTCAGTATATATTGTCCGTCAGTATATTCATATACTGTGTAGCCTGCCTGTTGCAGTTGTGACAGTCTTTTCCTCCGTTCTGGCGGTCCTGTGGCTGCGAGACAGCCCAGGTCGCTTCTTAACCCCACTCCCAGCCCCCCGGGTTTGCATAGACATTTTAGGAGAGGGGGAAACCTTGATGCATACATGTATAGGATACTGATTTTACCTTAATAATATTAGTAAGTAATATTTGGATCGATTCTGTCCTTGCTCCCTGTGCTCTAGCACTGGATGCCTCTAATCTCAATACTTCGTAGAAGGACAGTTTCCAACGGTAAATATTGAGACTATGGGGTGGTTTCCATCTCATTACGAGCATTTTCTTTGCTGCCGTTAAACCGGCCAGAAACACTCTCTTTTTGTGAGGTGTTAATTTTAGAGATGAATCATCATTTAATAATAAAATGTGTGGCAAACAAGGTATGTTTATCTCTGTTATATTAGTGAGAAATAA
>NC_140165.1:82389151-82406651 GCF_963971535.1 Notolepis coatsorum | reverse complement strand
CATTGTGCAATAAACAAGTAAACAAAGTAGGGCATATCGGCATTTGTACATGAGTTATTCTGAGTCAACTTATTGTCTGTTGTTGCTACGCAACTTCACTTGACTTGAAAAGACTTGATACCTCCCCCCATGCCCAACGATTAAAAATTAACGTTATTAAATGTATATATATTAATTCATTTTGCGCGAATCCACACTTCATTTCCCAGACCCACTTTGTTTTGAAACAACCAATCACGTTGCGCGATAGCACGAGCGATCCACAGTCAGTAATAATGTTACAGCTGAGTTCACGGCGAAATGTGAGTTCAGCCTCCTCTGAACAAGCCCCCAGGAAGCTACAATGTGAGAGCAGAGTATTTAGCTTCATATGTTTAGTTTATTTTATTTATTTAGCACATTATTTAAAAAAACAGTGCTAGGAGGGAACGAAGCCCAAAGGGCATGTACAAAGTTCCACTCCCATCTCATTGTCCATAAACAATATGAACGAAATACATGTGTAGCAAGGTCTTCTACACACTATAGCGAAAACATGGAAGATTGACACGAGTCAGTAACAAGAACAATTATTATTATTTTTTTTGATATACAGCAACCTAATTATATACTTCAGGCTAAGTTTTGCCAATAATATTACTCAGCTCAATGAGCTTAGTCCAGCTCAATACATACAATTGTTAAGGGGGTGCAGACCTGAGAAATACTTTCGTCTTGTTTACATCAGGGTCCCCCAACAATTAGCATTTCAATGGTGTGTGGGGGGTTGCCAATCCAATGTGACACCTTCACAGGCTAGTCTTTCTCTGCTCTGCATCCCCTTAAACATTTTGTGTGTATTGAGCCATACTGTATTGTACCCATTCTGCAATCAGTTAAATAAAGTTTTCATTAATTCATTCTGTCCATCTGTCTCTCTCACTTGTTTAATCTTTCACTGCAACACTGGTTCTCTCGCAAAACCCCAAACGTTACAATGCCCGCTACGATTGTGCAATAAAACAATAGTTTCGTTTGAGTTTACTCAGTTTATTTGATCAGGGACAGTGCATATCAATCAACAGTTATACATTTATAAATGAATACAATTACAGAAGAAAAAACATTATTATCAAACCAGATTGGAGGAGTGTAAAGGGGATAGTAAGAGACTATGGAAAACATTGAATGAACCATTTGACATTGCAACTCATTTCAACAATTACTTTGTTTCCAAGGTAAACACAATTATAAATCAAATGTTGCCAATGAGTGGTAAGCTGTCAGACTCTGTAATTAAAAAACATATAATGTATGACAAGAAATGCCGATTTAAATTTAAATGCACAAGTCCAAATGATATTGAAAAGCTCCTCCTATCACTTAAACCAGATAAACCTTGCAGTGTTGATAATCTGAATGGAACACTGCTACAAATCTCTGCAAAATGTGTGGCTAAGCCACTATCACATATTTGATTTGTATGTTTTTTGTTTAATGCCCTTGTTTTTATGTTGAAACGTGTTGTGTGCCGTGTTGGTCAGGACTCCCTGGAAGAAGATATATTGTATCTCAATGGGACATTCCTGGATAAATAAAGGATATAAAAAAAAAATAGAAAAGAAAATAGCTGACACTTTTATCCAAAGCGACTTACAAGTTCTGTTCGACAACTTGTAACTTCTCAGTTACAGTGGGTGACAATATTGTCACAAGGAAAGATGAAATTACCTACCTGGGTTCCATCCTAGAGGCTAATCTCTCCTGTGACAAAATTATTAAACAATTATTAAACACGTTACATACAAAACTGTCTCTTCTGTTATTCAAGTGTTCTGATGGGAATGGTGTATTGTACCACACATAAAAATAGGGAAAAACAATGTCCAGGCACGCACTCCAGGTTTTTCCAAATTTATTGGCAGCCTGAAATCATATCATGACGTTTCGGTGTGAAACGTTTGACCAATTACTTGACAAATGACCTGTCGACCAAGATGGCCACAAGAACAAGAAAATACAATAAAATGTAATATAACAAGCTGTACGCAATGTATATAAAGAAACAAGAGGAATTAAAATACAATTATATAGGATATAGTGTGTTTTGTCTCAAGTGCCATGCTTTCTCAAAATCCTGCAAAACTGAAGATGTCCTCCACAAAAAAACTCAACATTGTGATTGTGCAAAATACAATAAGTAAATACCCTAGAAGCAGTGGATATTGACACATTGAATGCATAACATAGGAAGGTTGTAGAAACATTAAGCCTTAGTCGCATCAATGTCAGCATCAGCATCTTGAATGGATTAAGCGACTTCTTCACAGGAAGGTGGGGACTAAGGTATGCATAGAGTGCTAACAAAATCTGGAATGTAGGTAGACCAGTGAAAAATAAAACCTTCTCATCTTTACCCACAAATGCACTTTGGTCATAGGTAGAGGACAACTGTTTCACATCAGAACGCAACTGAAGGTTTTCCGCTCTCAGATTTATAACTTCATTGGTCATAGAATAAATAAAATCACCAGTCATATCAGTTTGAGTACCTATACTGCACACATTATCACTTGCAGCAGAATCATCAGCAGCAGCTGGTATGTCCATAAGAAGCAAGGCATGGGCAGCATCCACCTTCAGTTTCTGCTGGGTACGATTCACACGCCGTTGGTATTGTGTTTCTTTAGGTGGTTGCAGAGAAGAAGGCTGTTGCTTTCCGGTCATATTTACAGATGGCACCCAATCTGGGTCATCTTTCTTGTACAGGTGACACTTTTTACCTGGAATACAATAATGAAAAATATAGCACACTTTAGACGCTACATTTTAGGAACATTTACAGAAACGGAGTCTTACACTGTAGTAGGTTATGAAATGAGATAAGAATCATATCCAGCCTCATACTATTCCACTGTAAAATGATAGTCGCTGTTATTAATATTTCACATAACGTTACCTGACGTAACGTTACCATAACGTAAACTGAGTCTTACACTACTACTGTAGTAGGTTATGAAATGAGATAAGAATCATATCCAGACTCATACTATTCCACTGTAAAATGATAGTCGCTGTTATTAATATTTCACATAACGTTACCTGACAAGAAACACTTTGTTTTGACACTACATTTTAGGAACATTTACAGAAATGGAGTCTCACACTGTAGTAGGTTATGAAATGAGATAAGAATCATATCCAGCCTCATACTATTCCACTGTAAAATGATAGTCGCTGTTATTAATATTTCACATAACGTTACCTGACAAGAAACACTTTGTTTTGACACTACATTTTAGGAACATTTACAGAAACGGAGTCTTACACTGTAGTAGGTTATGAAATGAGATAAGAATCATATCCAGCCTCATACTATTCCACTGTAAAATGATAGTTGCTGTTATTAATATTTCACATAACGTTACCTGACGTAACGTTACCATAACGTAAAAATGAGTCTTACACTACTACTGTAGTAGGTTATGAAATGAGATAAGAATCATATCCAGCCTCATACTATTCCACTGTAAAATGATAGTCGCTGTTATTAATATTTCACATAACGTTACCTGACAAGAAACACTTTGTTTTGACACTACATTTTAGGAACATTTACAGAAACGGAGTCTTACACTGTAGTAGGTTATGAAATGAGATAAGAATCATATCCAGCCTCATACTATTCCACTGTAAAATGATAGTCGCTGTTATTAATATTTCACATAACGTTACCTGACGTAACGTTACCATAACGTAAACTGAGTCTTACACTACTACTGTAGTAGGTTATGAAATGAGATAAGAATCATATCCAGCCTCATACTATTCCACTGTAAAATGATAGTCGCTGTTATTAATATTTCACATAACGTTACCTGACAAGAAACACTTTGTTTTGACACTACATTTTAGGAACATTTACAGAAACGGAGTCTTACACTGTAGTAGGTTATGAAATGAGATAAGAATCATATCCAGCCTCATACTATTCCACTGTAAAATGATAGTTGCTGTTATTAATATTTCACATAACGTTACCTGACAAGAAACACTTTGTTTTGACACTACATTTTAGGAACATTTACAGAAACGGAGTCTTACACTGTAGTAGGTTATGAAATGAGATAAGAATCATATCCAGCCTCATACTATTCCACTGTAAAATGATAGTTGCTAAGTTGCTAACAGTTGCTGTTATTAATATTTCACATAACGTTACCTGACGTAACGTTACCATAACGTAAACTGAGTCTTACACTACTACTGTAGTAGGTTATGAAATGAGATAACAATCATATCCAGCATCATACTATTCCACTGTAAAATGATAGTTGCTGTTATTAATATTTCACATAACGTTACCTGACGTAACGTTACCATAACGTAAACTGAGTCTTACACTACTACTGTAGTAGGTTATGAAATGAGATAACAATCATATCCAGCCAAGAATATATTTCACATTACCTGACAAGAAATGCGCAGAACAAACTCGAATGTTGACAAGAGTCTTGCCATGGAAATCCTGGTTCAGTTTGGCCAACCACAAACGTCTCCTTTCCTGAGACAATTGTTTGCCCTCTTCTCCTTGATTTGTGATGACAATTGGCAATCTGAAGAACTCCAAATGCTTTTCCCTATCCGACCTATTAGTACAGCCAAGAACACGGCAATAATTGACCATTTTGAGCAAAAATGAACTTGAAGAGTTGCTAGTTCGATGCAATCACGCGTTGTTTACATCCAAGTTTATCGCCAAGTAGGCCGACTTCCGGTTTGATGACGCGCCGTGAGAACACTCTTAACTCATGTACAAATGCCGATATGCCCTACTTTGTTTACTTGTTTATTGCACAATGTCGCTCTATTGGTTGGATTCTTATTATATATTATTACTATTGTATTATGCACATCGTTGCGGGCAATTTAATTTAATAAATAATAAAAAAAAATATAAATATTAGAAAGGGCTGGGAATCAAACCCCGGGCGTCGGCTTGAAAGGAATGGGGATAAACCACTAAACCACGGTACTAGACAAAATATATCATTATAAATAGAGCCCACCTGGCACCTCCACTGCTAATTCGACAGGTCTTAACGGTTTCATTATTTTATTCAGCAACATTGCGTACACAAACTTATTGTTACCAAGAAGCATTACACTAACGCTTTCTTTTGATGAAATGAATGGACAAGAGAGCCGTACGTCGGCCATCTAATGAAGTTAGATTTGACACGTTTTAATATTATACACTTTGACTGCTGAATTGACACGTTTAACTTATTCATTCTTTAATTCAGCAACATTCATTCATGCAGTCTGTAGACATACTGTAGGACGTTGTAGCATCCTATGAATGAAGTCACCAGCTGTAATGGAATTGAATGGAACTCGAGCTTAGTCCAGCGCGGAGCTCCTCCAATGAATGAACAAAAGCCGGCGCGTCGGGCAGTTGTCACCAGCTGTATGAGAGCGCCCCCGCTGGTCATTGTTAACATTAACCTCGCAAAACGGCATCATAACGGCAGGCAAACAGCTGTTCCTGGACTTTTCCCAGCTGTATCTGTAGATAGATAGATAGATAGATAGATAGATAGATAGATAGATAGATAGATAGATAGATAGATAGATAGATAGATAGATAGATAGATAGATAGATAGATAGATAGATAGATAGATAGATAGATAGATAGATAGATAGATAGATATTGGCTTTGAAATCTTCTCTATCTGTCTCCTTATTTACATAACTTAATCCCACTTGTAAATATGTTAATTATGTAAGGGATAATGTATAGCTACGAGGTCATTGTCGCAAAATAATTGACCGACACAGAGTTTAAAATACCGAGGCGCAGTGCCGAGGTGTTTTAAACGTCAGTGAAGGTCAATTATTTTGCGACAATGATCGAGTATAGCTATACATTATCCCGCTTATTACATGGCTAACTTACTAACAAATATACCTAATTCATTGTACACCATCGACAAGACGAGATCAAATGCAAACGCAGTTGTTCTGTGGCTCTGTCAGCCCAAATAAAGTGATTATTATTATCGGCAGTCGGCAGGTCTGTGGTCTGATTGCACTGATGACTGAGTGCAGCTGTGCATATGCTGAGCAGCACTGATACAGTGTTGTAGTGGGCTTGATTGCGAACAGCTGAGCACAGCGGTCATTATTGCTTGGCAGAGGTCCGTTATTGTGTGATAACGGACCTCTGATGCACGCTATTGACCAATCACAAGCAAGCATTTCGGCGATTGTGAAAACGCCATGTAATAATGTTAGATAGTCCGGCTGTATTATTTCCCACGCTGTGTGAAAAAACTACAGTTTTGTTGGAGGGGAGTGGCTAAGTACTTTTGTTCTTAAGTTTCGATGACGGAGACGGGCAGAAATGACAGCTGGCATCAGGAGATTATCTTCTATCCATAAAAAGTGTATAAAAGTGTCTTCGTCGCATAAAGGCTGAATGGCAGTGTGCATAGAATAAGGCATAGATTAATGAAATTTGTTTTCTCTAACGAACGCATCTATTTCTATATTTCCTATCGATTCTCTATCTACTCCAGTCTGCAGATTTGGCTGTCAGACAGATGCACTGCCTGCGCGTAATGGAGGATAGAGAGTGGCACTTGTGGAGAGAGCTAAGTCGCAAGGTTGCATTGACGACAGACAGCTGGAGTGCCCTGATGACCGAAAGCTATGTTACCGTCACTTGCCCCTACTGTACATCACAAAGGACTGCCGAGTCACCACTGCGGTGTCGCTAACTATAAGTTTGCCGGGTTGGCATATGGCACACCACCTTGCATAACAGTTAAAAGAAGCCATTCCCCATCATTGGATACAAATCTGACTGACTGGTGAAAAGTCAATGCAGGGAGATTCCCCAGGCTGGCAAAGCTGGCAGTACCTCTGTATATCCGTGACATCAGTACCATCTGAGCGAGTGTTTTTGGACTGATTGTGACCAAGCTGCATGCGCTCCCACCTGACACCCGACCATGTCGATATGCTGATTTTCCTCAACAAGTAAAACAACGAGTAAGCGACGTTCTTACAATTTGCAACCCTGGTGGGGATTTAACCCAAAGTGAAACTGTAAGATTGTCTCTCACATCATTACGTCATAACAACAAAGCCATGTGACTGCTCTCCTGCAGGTCACCTGAAAAGGTGTTAGGTGGGGGAGGGGTTATGTGAATTGCAATGACCCTTGGGTAAAGTAGTTCAGCATGCATAGACCACTGCACTTCCGCATTACATGGAGCTTGTGAGGGGGAGGGGGAAGGGGGGGGGAACAAGAGCATGGGGGGAACAAATGAATGAATGTTGATTAGAGCCTTGACATAAGTGGTTGTAGCTACGACTGTGGGAGTCTCATATGCCTGAGAGAGAGACTCCCTGGGCATGCACCGATTGGGGAGTAGGTACGGAAAAATCTAATCAACATTCATTAATTTGTTCCCCACGCTCTCTCCCATGAGCTCAAAATACCGGAAGTGTCACGGTGGTCTATTGTTAACAGAAACAGCGCCAAGCTTTTGAAGGCCTCTGGCTAAAAAACTAGCTCATCAAAAATCGTCATGGTTCATAAGACATAGATTGAAAAGTATCTGCCCGATTTGTACAAGTGATGACTTATTTTGTACTTTCATATCATGTATAAAAAAGATTTGCAACAAGATCCTAAGGTCTGTGCCTGGTCACAATAAGTAAGTAAGTTAGTTAGTTAGTTAGTTAGTTAGTTAGTTAGTTAGTTAGTTAGTTAGTTAGTTAGTTAGTTAGTTAGTTAGTTAGTTAGTTAGTGAGTTAGCTAGTTAGTTAGCTAGTTCATTTGTCAGATATGAATATGACATGAATAAATGCCCACCTCAGTTAACCCTCTAAAGCAGAGTGTCCACGTGACACTAGACATGTTTTACAAAACTGACAGAACTATGGCCTAGAATTTTGAAATATCTAGATCGGTCTATTTCTCTCTGAATTTAGGCTGCATCTAATCCGCTGTGTATTTGTATCTGTCACTGAGCTTTTAGCCTATAGCCAATGGAAATGCTAGAAATGGTCACATGGGCTGGGAGGACCAATGGAAAAGTCATATTGTTTCTCACATAACAGAGGATAGAGAGAGGAGCTTGGCAAATGGCAAGAAGACACGAGAAGAGGTATAATGTTCAACAAGCATTGGAACTTGTTGTTGATGTTGAGGATGATCAAGAGATCATATAAATGAAAAGGACTCTGAGCCAGAATTCTGGGACAGTGATGATGACAATCATAGTGAAGGATGTGATGTGTTTGAAGCTATGGTTTGAAGTAGCCTACTCTTGTATCAATTGATCTGACAACTATATAATTTATTGTGCAGCTTGAATGAAAATTACCTGTTGATTATTCACGTGTGTAACTATGCTATTTTGATAAGATGCGAAAAAAGACATTGATAGGAGCCCTCAACAGTGTCTGCTAAAAAACACCCAGAACAATATCCAATATTTTTTAGTTTAATGTCAAATATCATATGCTCACACATAATGTATGATGGTGACTTTACACTGCGCCAGAAGTAAAGGGTAGGTTCCCCTGAATCATAAAAGGTACAACACTTGATACTGACTCAAAGAATAAGCTCAGAATTGGCAACGATATAACACTAACGGAACATAGGCCAAATGCGTCCACATTTTTATAGGATTCTATCACATTTTCATAACAATAGCACCCTGTGCCGTTTTCATTGAGGTTTCTTACAAATTAACGATGCTTTATCTTGTCCTTTATATGCCGATTATCATTAGAATCTTAAATTGTACCATATGTCCCCCTTTAGACAACATATGTAACGCTACCAGCGCACTTTTGTTAAGATAATTAGTTGGCCATTCACGGTCGCTATACCGAGGTCGCAGTATTAGTTTAACGCTGTTCAGATCACGTCGGAGAATATAGACACATCCCAGTGACCTGCGACCTGTGCTAACGCTCTTGGGAAATGCAGTGTTGTAGTTCTCAACATTTTCAGCCTTTAATTTTAAACCAATGCTGCCATCTACTGACAACAAAAAAGTGTTGTCTAATCGTCACCTTGAGAGCTACTTCCGTATACAGCGACGCCCCAAACCCATTCTAGAGATTCCCACTTTTTGCTGGGAGTGGGGCGTGGCCGTATTTGGTCCCAGACAATAAGAGTGGCTGCAATTGGTCACCGTGACGTTATGTCCAGGCGAACCTTTGTCTATGACAAACTATCTGACAATTAGACATGTTTCTGTTTTTGTCTCTGTGTCGGAGCTCGAAGGTTTGACTGAGTTACTCTCCTGCAGGTCTCTGTGTCGGAGCTCGAAGGTTTGACTGAGTTACTCTCCTGCAGGTCTCTGTGTCGGAGCTCGAAGGTTTGACTGAGTTACTCTCCTGCAGGTCTCTGTGTCGGAGCTCGAAGGTTTGACTGAGTTACTCTCCTGCAGGTCTCTGTGTCGGAGCTCGAAGGTTTGACTGAGTTACTCTCCTGCAGGTCTCTGTGTCGGAGCTCGAAGCAGCGCTGTGAGGCCGTGCTCGGCATCGTGGGACTGCAGTGGCCCGAGGACGCCGACTGCAGCCAGTTTCCTGAAGAAGGACAGAATATTACCTGTTTACTGCCCGAAGCTGGAGTAGATGGTAAGAGAGAGAGAGAGAGAGAGAGAGAGACACAGATGGAGAGAGAGAGAGAGAGAGAGAGAGAGACATAGAGACACAGAGTGTGTGTGTGTGTGTGTGTGTGTGTGTGTGTGTGTGTGTGTGTGTGTGTGTGTGTGTGTGTGTGTGTGTGTGTGTGTGTGTGTGTGTGTAAGACATCAGATATGAGACAGGAGCAGACAGGTGGAGGTAGAGGAGGAGAGACAGGTGGAGGTAGAGGAGGAGAGACAGGTGGAGGTAGAGGAGGAGAGACAGGTGGAGGTAGAGGAGGAGCAGACAGGTGGAGGTAGAGGAGGAGCAGACAGGTGGAGGTAGAGGAGGAGCAGACAGGTGGAGGTAGAGGAGGAGCAGACAGGTGGAGGTAGAGGAGGAGAGACAGGTGGAGGTAGAGGAGGAGAGACAGGTGGAGGTAGAGGAGGAGAGACAGGTGGAGGTAGAGGAGGAGAGACAGGTGGAGGTAGAGGAGGAGCAGACAGGTGGAGGTAGAGGAGGAGAGACAGGTGGAGGTAGAGGAGGAGCAGACAGGTGGAGGTAGAGGAGGAGCAGACAGGTGGAGGTAGAGGAGGAGAGACAGGTGGAGGTAGAGGAGGAGAGACAGGTGGAGGTAGAGGAGGAGAGACAGGTGGAGGTAGAGGAGGAGCAGACAGGTGGAGGTAGAGGAGGAGAGACAGGTGGAGGTAGAGGAGGAGAGACAGGTGGAGGTAGAGGAGGAGCAGACAGGTGGAGGTAGAGGAGGAGCAGACAGGTGGAGGTAGAGGAGGAGAGACAGGTGGAGGTAGAGGAGGAGAGACAGGTGGAGGTAGAGGAGGAGAGACAGGTGGAGGTAGAGGTGGAGAGACAGGTGGAGGTAGAGGAGGAGCAGACAGGTAGAGGAGGAGCAGACAGGTGGAGGTAGAGGAGGAGCAGACAGGTGGAGGTAGAGGAGGAGAGACAGGTGGAGGTAGAGGAGGAGAGACAGGTGGAGGTAGAGGAGGAGAGACAGGTGGAGGTAGAGGAGGAGAGACAGGTGGAGGTAGAGGAGGAGCAGACAGGTGGAGGTAGAGGAGGAGAGACAGGTGGAGGTAGAGGAGGAGCAGACAGGTGGAGGTAGAGGAGGAGAGACAGGTGGAGGTAGAGGAGGAGAGACAGGTGGAGGTAGAGGAGGAGAGACAGGTGGAGGTAGAGGAGGAGAGACAGGTGGAGGTAGAGGAGGAGAGACAGGTGGAGGTAGAGGAGGAGAGACAGGTGGAGGTAGAGGAGGAGAGACAGGTGGAGGTAGAGGAGGAGAGACAGGTGGAGGTAGAGGAGGAGCAGACAGGTGGAGGTAGAGGAGGAGAGACAGGTGGAGGTAGAGGAGGAGAGACAGGTGGAGGTAGAGGAGGAGAGACAGGTGGAGGTAGAGGAGGAGCAGACAGGTGGAGGTAGAGGAGGAGCAGACAGGTGGAGGTAGAGGAGGAGCAGACAGGTGGAGGTAGAGGAGGAGAGACAGGTGGAGGTAGAGGAGGAGAGACAGGTGGAGGTAGAGGAGGAGAGACATGTGGAGGTAGAGGAGGAGAGACAGGTGGAGGTAGAGGAGGAGCAGACAGGTGGAGGTAGAGGAGGAGCAGACAGGTGGAGGTAGAGGAGGAGCAGACAGGTGGAGGTAGAGGAGGAGCAGACAGGTGGAGGTAGAGGAGGAGAGACAGGTGGAGGTAGAGGAGGAGAGACAGGTGGAGGTAGAGGAGGAGCAGACAGGTGGAGGTAGAGGAGGAGAGACAGGTGGAGGTAGAGGAGGAGAGACAGGTGGAGGTAGAGGAGGAGAGACAGGTGGAGGTAGAGGAGGAGAGACAGGTGGAGGTAGAGGAGGAGAGACAGGTGGAGGTAGAGGAGGAGAGACAGGTGGAGGTAGAGGAGGAGCAGACAGGTGGAGGTAGAGGAGGAGAGACAGGTGGAGGTAGAGGAGGAGCAGACAGGTGGAGGTAGAGGAGGAGCAGACAGGTGGAGGTAGAGGAGGAGAGACAGGTGGAGGTAGAGGAGGAGAGACAGGTGGAGGTAGAGGAGGAGAGACAGGTGGAGGTAGAGGAGGAGCAGACAGGTGGAGGTAGAGGAGGAGAGACAGGTGGAGGTAGAGGAGGAGAGACAGGTGGAGGTAGAGGAGGAGCAGACAGGTGGAGGTAGAGGAGGAGAGACAGGTGGAGGTAGAGGAGGAGAGACAGGTGGAGGTAGAGGAGGAGAGACAGGTGGAGGTAGAGGAGGAGCAGACAGGTAGAGGAGGAGCAGACAGGTGGAGGTAGAGGAGGAGCAGACAGGTGGAGGTAGAGGAGGAGAGACAGGTGGAGGTAGAGGAGGAGAGACAGGTGGAGGTAGAGGAGGAGAGACAGGTGGAGGTAGAGGAGGAGAGACAGGTGGAGGTAGAGGAGGAGCAGACAGGTGGAGGTAGAGGAGGAGAGACAGGTGGAGGTAGAGGAGGAGCAGACAGGTGGAGGTAGAGGAGGAGAGACAGGTGGAGGTAGAGGAGGAGAGACAGGTGGAGGTAGAGGAGGAGAGACAGGTGGAGGTAGAGGAGGAGAGACAGGTGGAGGTAGAGGAGGAGAGACAGGTGGAGGTAGAGGAGGAGAGACAGGTGGAGGTAGAGGAGGAGAGACAGGTGGAGGTAGAGGAGGAGAGACAGGTGGAGGTAGAGGAGGAGCAGACAGGTGGAGGTAGAGGAGGAGAGACAGGTGGAGGTAGAGGAGGAGAGACAGGTGGAGGTAGAGGAGGAGAGACAGGTGGAGGTAGAGGAGGAGCAGACAGGTGGAGGTAGAGGAGGAGAGACAGGTGGAGGTAGAGGAGGAGAGACAGGTGGAGGTAGAGGAGGAGCAGACAGGTGGAGGTAGAGGAGGAGAGACAGGTGGAGGTAGAGGAGGAGCAGACAGGTGGAGGTAGAAGAGGAGAGACAGGTGGAGGTAGAGGAGGAGCAGACAGGTGGAGGTAGAGGAGGAGAGACAGGTGGAGGTAGAGGAGGAGAGACAGGTGGAGGTAGAGGAGGAGCAGACAGGTGGAGGTAGAGGAGGAGAGACAGGTGGAGGTAGAGGAAGAGAGACAGGTGGAGGTAGAGGAGGATGAGAGACAGGTGGAGGTAGAGGAGGAGAGACAGGTGGAGGTAGAGGAGGAGAGACAGGTGGAGGTAGAGGAGGAGCAGACAGGTGGAGGTAGAGGAGGAGAGACAGGTGGAGGTAGAGGAGGAGAGACAGGTGGAGGTAGAGGAGGAGCAGACAGGTGGAGGTAGAGGAGGAGAGACAGGTGGAGGTAGAGGAAGAGAGACAGGTGGAGGTAGAGGAGGAGGAGAGACAGGTGGAGGTAGAGGAGGAGAGACAGGTGGAGGTAGAGGAGGAGAGACAGGTGGAGGTAGAGGAGGAGCAGACAGGTGGAGGTAGAGGAGGAGAGACAGGTGGAGGTAGAGGAGGAGAGACAGGTGGAGGTAGAGGAGGAGAGACAGGTGGAGGTAGAGGAGGAGCAGACAGGTGGAGGTAGAGGAGGAGCAGACAGGTGGAGGTAGAGGAGGAGAGACAGGTGGAGGTAGAGGAGGAGAGACAGGTGGAGGTAGAGGAGGAGAGACAGGTGGAGGTAGAGGAGGAGAGACAGGTGGAGGTAGAGGAGGAGAGACAGGTGGAGGTAGAGGAGGAGAGACAGGTGGAGGTAGAGGAGGAGAGACAGGTGGAGGTAGAGGAGGAGAGACAGG
Organism: Notolepis coatsorum; assembly: GCF_963971535.1. Classification (NCBI taxonomy): domain Eukaryota; kingdom Metazoa; phylum Chordata; class Actinopteri; order Aulopiformes; family Paralepididae; genus Notolepis; species Notolepis coatsorum. The sequence continues at coordinate 82,393,305 of NC_140165.1, read as the reverse complement.
TGGAGGTAGAGGAGGAGAGACAGGTGGAGGTAGAGGAGGAGAGACAGGTGGAGGTAGAGGAGGAGAGACAGGTGGAGGTAGAGGAGGAGAGACAGGTGGAGGTAGAGGAGGAGCAGACAGGTGGAGGTAGAGGAGGAGCAGACAGGTGGAGGTAGAGGAGGAGAGACAGGTGGAGGTAGAGGAGGAGCAGACAGGTGGAGGTAGAGGAGGAGCAGACAGGTGGAGGTAGAGGAGGAGCAGACAGGTGGAGGTAGAGGAGGAGAGACAGGTGGAGGTAGAGGAGGAGCAGACAGGTGGAGGTAGAGGAGGAGAGACAGGTGGAGGTAGAGGAGGAGAGACAGGTGGAGGTAGAGGAGGAGAGACAGGTGGAGGTAGAGGAGGAGCAGACAGGTGGAGGTAGAGGAGGAGAGACAGGTGGAGGTAGAGGAGGAGCAGACAGGTGGAGGTAGAGGAGGAGAGACAGGTGGAGGTAGAGGAGGAGGAGAGACAGGTGGAGGTAGAGGAGGAGAGACAGGTGGAGGTAGAGGAGGAGAGACAGGTGGAGGTAGAGGAGGAGCAGACAGGTGGAGGTAGAGGAGGAGGAGAGACAGGTGGAGGTAGAGGAGGAGAGACAGGTGGAGTAGAGGAGGAGAGACAGGTGGAGGTAGAGGAGGAGAGACAGGTGGAGGTAGAGGAGGAGAGACAGGTGGAGGTAGAGGAGGAGCAGACAGGTGGAGGTAGAGGAGGAGGAGAGACAGGTGGAGGTAGAGGAGGAGAGACAGGTGGAGGTAGAGGAGGAGAGACAGGTGGAGGTAGAGGAGGAGAGACAGGTGGAGGTAGAGGAGGAGAGACAGGTGGAGGTAGAGGAGGAGCAGACAGGTGGAGGTAGAGGAGGAGAGACAGGTGGAGGTAGAGGAGGAGCAGACAGGTGGAGGTAGAGGAGGAGCAGACAGGTGGAGGTAGAGGAGGAGAGACAGGTGGAGGTAGAGGAGGAGCAGACAGGTGGAGGTAGAGGAGGAGAGACAGGTGGAGGTAGAGGAGGAGAGACAGGTGGAGGTAGAGGAGGAGAGACAGGTGGAGGTAGAGGAGGAGAGACAGGTGGAGGTAGAGAGGAGAGACAGGTGGAGGTAGAGGAGGAGAGACAGGTGGAGGTAGAGGAGGAGAGACAGGTGGAGGTAGAGGAGGAGAGACAGGTGGAGGTAGAGGAGGAGAGACAGGTGGAGGTAGAGGAGGAGAGACAGGTGGAGGTAGAGGAGGAGCAGACAGGTGGAGGTAGAGGAGGAGAGACAGGTGGAGGTAGAGGAGGAGAGACAGGTGGAGGTAGAGGAGGAGAGACAGGTGGAGGTAGAGGAGGAGAGACAGGTGGAGGTAGAGGAGGAGAGACAGGTGGGAGGGTAGAGGAGAGCAGACAGGTGGAGGTAGAGGAGGAGAGACAGGTGGAGGTAGAGGAGGAGCAGACAGGTGGAGGTAGAGGAGGAGCAGACAGGTGGAGGTAGAGGAGGAGCAGACAGGTGGAGGTAGAGGAGGAGAGACAGGTGGAGGTAGAGGAGGAGAGACAGGTGGAGGTAGAGGAGGAGAGACAGGTGGAGGTAGAGGAGGAGAGACAGGTGGAGGTAGAGGAGGAGAGACAGGTGGAGGTAGAGGAGGAGAGACAGGTGGAGGTAGAGGAGGAGAGACAGGTGGAGGTAGAGGAGGAGAGACAGGTGGAGGTAGAGGAGGAGAGACAGGTGGAGGTAGAGGAGGAGCAGACAGGTGGAGGTAGAGGAGGAGCAGACAGGTGGAGGTAGAGGAGGAGAGACAGGTGGAGGTAGAGGAGGAGAGACAGGTGGAGGTAGAGGAGGAGCAGACAGGTGGAGGTAGAGGAGGAGAGACAGGTGGAGGTAGAGGAGGAGAGACAGGTGGAGGTAGAGGAGAGAGACAGGTGGAGGTGAGGAGGAGAGAGACAGGTGGAGGTAGAGGAGGAGAGACAGGTGGAGGTAGAGGAGGAGAGACAGGTGGAGGTAGAGGAGGAGAGACAGGTGGAGGTAGAGGAGGAGAGACAGGTGGAGGTAGAGGAGGAGCAGACAGGTGGAGGTAGAGGAGGAGAGACAGGTGGAGGTAGAGGAGGAGAGACAGGTGGAGGTAGAGGAGGAGCAGACAGGTGGAGGTAGAGGAGGAGAGACAGGTGGAGGTAGAGGAGGAGAGACAGGTGGAGGTAGAGGAGGAGCAGACAGGTGGAGGTAGAGGAGGAGAGACAGGTGGAGGTAGAGGAGGAGAGACAGGTGGAGGTAGAGGAGGAGAGACAGGTGGAGGTAGAGGAGGAGAGACAGGTGGAGGTAGAGGAGGAGCAGACAGGTGGAGGTAGAGGAGGAGCAGACAGGTGGAGGTAGAGGAGGAGAGACAGGTGGAGGTAGAGGAGGAGCAGACAGGTGGAGGTAGAGGAGGAGCAGACAGGTGGAGGTAGAGGAGGAGAGACAGGTGGAGGTAGAGGAGGAGCAGACAGGTGGAGGTAGAGGAGGAGAGACAGGTGGAGGTAGAGGAGGAGCAGACAGGTGGAGGTAGAAGAGGAGAGACAGGTGGAGGTAGAGGAGGAGAGACAGGTGGAGGTAGAGGAGGAGCAGACAGGTGGAGGTAGAGGAGGAGAGACAGGTGGAGGTAGAGGAGGAGCAGACAGGTGGAGGTAGAGGAGGAGAGACAGGTGGAGGTAGAGGAGGAGAGACAGGTGGAGGTAGAGGAGGAGCAGACAGGTGGAGGTAGAGGAGGAGCAGACAGGTGGAGGTAGAGGAGGAGAGACAGGTGGAGGTAGAGGAGGAGCAGACAGGTGGAGGTAGAGGAGGAGAGACAGGTGGAGGTAGAGGAGGAGAGACAGGTGGAGGTAGAGGAGGAGCAGACAGGTGGAGGTAGAGGAGGAAGACAGGTGGAGGTAGAGGAGGAGAGACAGGTGGAGGTAGAGGAGGAGAGACAGGTGGAGGTAGAGGAGGAGCAGACAGGTGGAGGTAGAGGAGGAGAGACAGGTGGAGGTAGAGGAGGAGCAGACAGGTGGAGGTAGAGGAGGAGAGACAGGTGGAGGTAGAGGAGGAGAGACAGGTGGAGGTAGAGGAGGAGAGACAGGTGGAGGTAGAGGAGGAGCAGACAGGTGGAGGTAGAGGAGGAGCAGACAGGTGGAGGTAGAGGAGGAGAGACAGGTGGAGGTAGAGGAGGAGCAGACAGGTGGAGGTAGAGGAGGAGCAGACAGGTGGAGGTAGAGGAGGAGAGACAGGTGGAGGTAGAGGAGGAGAGACAGGTGGAGGTAGAGGAGGAGAGACAGGTGGAGGTAGAGGAGGAGAGACAGGTGGAGGTAGAGGAGGAGCAGACAGGTGGAGGTAGAGGAGGAGAGACAGGTGGAGGTAGAGGAGGAGCAGAGAGGTGGAGGTAGAGGAGGAGCAGACAGGTGGAGGTAGAGGAGGAGCAGACAGGTGGAGGTAGAGGAGGAGCAGACAGGTGGAGGTAGAGGAGGAGAGACAGGTGGAGGTAGAGGAGGAGAGACAGGTGGAGGTAGAGGAGGAGCAGACAGGTGGAGGTAGAGGAGGAGAGACAGGTGGAGGTAGAGGAGGAGAGACAGGTGGAGGTAGAGGAGGAGAGACAGGTGGAGGTAGAGGAGGAGCAGACAGGTGGAGGTAGAGGAGGAGCAGACAGGTGGAGGTAGAGGAGGAGCAGACAGGTGGAGGTAGAGGAGGAGAGACAGGTGGAGGTAGAGGAGGAGCAGACAGGTGGAGGTAGAGGAGGAGAGACAGGTGGAGGTAGAGGAGGAGAGACAGGTGGAGGTAGAGGAGGAGAGACAGGTGGAGGTAGAGGAGGAGCAGACAGGTGGAGGTAGAGGAGGAGCAGACAGGTGGAGGTAGAGGAGGAGAGACAGGTGGAGGTAGAGGAGGAGCAGACAGGTGGAGGTAGAGGAGGAGCAGACAGGTGGAGGTAGAGGAGGAGAGACAGGTGGAGGTAGAGGAGGAGAGACAGGTGGAGGTAGAGGAGGAGAGACAGGTGGAGGTAGAGGAGGAGAGACAGGTGGAGGTAGAGGAGGAGCAGACAGGTGGAGGTAGAGGAGGAGAGACAGGTGGAGGTAGAGGAGGAGCAGAGAGGTGGAGGTAGAGGAGGAGCAGACAGGTGGAGGTAGAGGAGGAGCAGACAGGTGGAGGTAGAGGAGGAGCAGACAGGTGGAG
>NC_140165.1:82359151-82384151 GCF_963971535.1 Notolepis coatsorum | reverse complement strand
AGGTCGACGAACATTACCTCGGACCGGGCCTGGCGATACGGGAAGCACAGGGTCACCAGAGGAGGTCAAAGACCACCCCAACAGGCCCCTCTTCGCCATGCGCGAGAGAGGAGCGAAAAAGAATGGAGAACCAGCCCCTAAGCACACCGCACCTGGCCTTCCCAGGCGGTCTCCCAACCAAGTACCAACCAGGACCAACCTGTGTAGCGGCCGAGATCCGACGAGATCGAGCGTGTACAGGTTGGCATGGCCGCAAGCCATTACGACAGTGCTGAGTAAAAACGTACCCAACCAGGGTCCCCATAGCGCTTAACCCCGTGACACCCGGACCGACCTGGCATTTTTCCCCCTGAAAAAAGCCCAAGTCCCTCAGGGTACCAGAACAGCAGATCTGCATCCCCGGCGGACAACGGGTTCAACTGATCCGGACCAGCGTGACCAGAACCAGTCCCGTGCCCTAACCACGCCGACATGCCTACTCCAGGAGAAAGGGCAGATATGCGTGTCGATCTTAACATGAAAAGAACGTTCGGGCGAACCGCGCCTGGTGGCCCACCCCAAGGGCGTGAGACCCCTCTACATATGTTCAGATATCCGTCGAAAAACCAACCCAGGTCGTGGGATTTGGTCGTCGGAAGAGGAAAAACCCCCATCTCAGTTGCTTTATAAAAACGCCGTTTCAACCACAAGCAACCAAGGCGTGCCAGTCAGTCGCCTGTTTACAGCGAGCTAGCACTATACGTGCGTCGGGACACACCCCCATCAATGAACAGGCTATTTAGACCTGTCATTGAATCCCCAAGGCGCCCAGGGGAACGACAAGAGGGGTGTGACACTTCCTAACTCCAACACTTTTTGAATAGAAAAGAAGGAAGCATCAACAGTATGTATCCCAGTCTACACAGCCAGGGGTAAAAATTTTTCACATTTTTACATCCCACCACCCTCCCATAGGAAGGAGACGGGGATCCCCAGAGAGACTTCCCACGCGAGCTGTACAGATTGAAAAGAATATATTGCACCTTGAGCCATGTAAAAAATTGGTTTTAGGGCTCTCCGGGGAAGAGGCACTGAACCCATACACACTCAACAATCGAATTGAATCGAATACATATACAATAGAATAGGACACCTTCTAGAGGGTCCACTCACTTTGATAATCTGAGGAGGAAGGCTCTGTACTCTGATGGAGGCTCCCTCCCATGGAAGAAGGAGTCCAAACTCACAGAAGGCCCGAATAGGCGCTTGGTGAGGAGGAGCCCTGACCACCCCCCTGAAACAGATCCATCACATGGACCTGAACAGCACACGGAAGTCCTACCAACAGAGACGCGCACGGTGACGTACTCTATGGCGGGGGAATTCCTGCGGTGCACACGCCCAATATACCAGGCCGTGGGACCAGGAAACTCCCCCCCCCCCCCCCCCCCCCCCCCCCCGTAACATGCCGAACCGCCACGTGACGGGAACCTTGAAGGACAGGGGGTGTACCCCTGACCGACAGAAACAAGGGGGAGAGGAAAGGTTACCAGTTCACCCCTTTACGACCCCACACCCATGATACGATGTAATGACAAAAAGAGAATATGACACAGTCATAGTCAGCTCTATGAAGCGTTTGACAGCTTCACACAGCGCATGAGCTAACCTGCTATCTGATTTTTACTAAGGAAAAAACACAGAATAGAGAGGGCTCTAAGAGCCCCGGTCCAACATACACATGTGCTTCTGTGGCCAGTCCAACCCAGTTGCAGGTCACATGACACACACAACCCATCATCACCTACAAAAAATGGCAAAAACACTCTACAGAGGAACGCCGTTTTTCACAATGAGAGAATACATAATTCTCGATTAGTATCGGCCACAGGCCTTGCTAAGCACACACGACAGCGACCAAACCATCTTTTCTTTTAGGAAAATAAAGTTTCTCCAGCAGTTGTAGCACAACCTCAGCAATCAAGCTAAGGGTTACATCGCATCCCTACCACACAAAAGCCACAATTCTAGTGCACAACATGTCTGATAGGAGGATGAAAAAGTCCCCAGGGAACCGGGGGGAAACACAATCCTCTTATTTTACCCTCAATACGGCCAGTTAAAACAGGAAAACCTGTTAATATGTGAACACACTGTTCATTGTCATCACAGGCTGAGAAAAGAACATTCTTTTACTCACTTGTCACCAAGCATAGCTTCATAGGTTAGTTACCTTAGTTGTGAGTACACGGTACATATAAACACCATGATGTTTCTCACACAACAACCAGATCATTTTCACATCTGTAACAACAGGCCTGTACACTGCGACGAGATCGTCGCAAATTGCCCCCTAATTTGGCCGGTGCGAATGAAAAATTATATCTACTCGCAAGCTTGCGAATAGTGATTTCACCCCTTCATTCGCATTTCACTACACTAACATTAGCCTACAACCAGGGCTGTACAGGCGACATAATGTTGCGGTTGTAATTTCATTAGACAGACCAGCGCGGACATTTAATAACATGCAATTTAATTGACACGAGCAATGGGCTAACGTTAGCTGGTGGTCCCGAGTGAAGCAGGGACGGCGGAGCTATAGGCTAACGTTAGCTGGTGGTCCCGAGTGAAGCAGGGACGGTGGAAAAGTGAGGAAAGGGGGTGGGTTATATTGACAAGTGACAACGCTTGACAACAGAAGTTTAAACATAACTTCATATTTATTAGTTATTCGTTTCTGTATATCATCCACTTTCCATCTCCGTGTTAGACTCTTCCTGTTTACATTCGAGTGTGACGTCATCACCTACGGCAGCTTAGACGATCAAACCGCGAACCTAGAACAAAACCCGGGGGGGGGGGGGGGGGGGGTACTGGCTCTCTTGTGCGTTCTCGCCCCCTCTCTCTCTCTCTCGCTCTCTCTCTACATTCAATGATTTAAAGTAGCCAAACGTTACAGACAGTATAAATACTAACTGGATAGTTGATGATAAACATTTAATTTCATTATCTGAAATATTCTAAAATCATTAAGTCTGCTATAAGCCATTATCCCTTTGTGTGTAATTATTATTTTCTCACAGTAGTATATATATTTAAGTACGTACTCTTGTGCGTTCTCGCCCCCTCTCTCTCTCTCTCGCTCTCTCTCTACATTCAATGATTTAAAGTAGCCAAACGTTACAGACAGTATAAATACTAACTGGATAGTTGATGATAAACATTTAATTTCATTATCTGAAATATTCTAAAATCATTAAGTCTGCTATAAGCCATTATCCCTTTGTGTGTAATTATTATTTTCTCACAGTAGTATATATATATATATATATATATATATGTGTGTGTGTGTGTGTTTGGCTAAAGTGGATAGAAAACACAGTACTGTGCAAAAAAAGGGCACCCAAGAGTTTTTATATAAATAGTCTTAGATGTAAATAATTTTTTTTATTAGTGTGTCAGTAGACTACTCTTAGTACATTTTCATTAAATTATTTTTTAAAGCATCTTCATGGTTTAATAATGCAAACATATGTTGCAGGGACTTATTATAATCATCATATTGGCGTGACTGTATGTGTAACTGAGGGGTACAATTCCCTGACTGTATTGATAAGTATGGTATCATTAAACCACTACCGCTTGTACTTTAACTTCTGGCCATCCAGTACATGATATAGATATGATGAACACTTTCCCACCTGATGAAACGAAGTCCACACAAATGTATAAATCGAATATTTTATATAGCAAAGGGTATATACAACGTTCACTTAATGACATTTATGATTTGAAATGCACTTGTAAGGCAAATGAGTATTCGTAGGTAAATCAACATTGAATGTCCAATCTCTGGTTACGCAGGGAGCAAGTATACAACCTGGTACTTTAGGGAACTATAGCGATGGTACTTAAATGATTATAGCTGGATACACTAAAGGGGGGTCCCGCTGGTTGTAAGACAGTAGGGGGGGGGGTTAGGAGAGCCGCTGGCGGTATCCCATCTGGCCGACGATTTCTTGGGAGAATTCAGAGTGCTGAACACGGTGCCCACAGAACCTCGGTCCGCAGATGAATACAGCTGGGCCCTCTGGTGGACGGTAGCTGCCGGTCCACAACGAAGAGACGTGAGGCGACCTCACTCGGGGTAGAGCGCCGTCTCACCTGGACTCCTCTCGGGGGGGTAGTTCCAACACTCAGCAGTGTTGGCTGTTATCCATGGCATAATCAAAGCACCCAAAGCACGTAGATAATCCAAGCCGTGTAGGGCTCGACGTCGTCCGGGTGAAGTAATCCAATGTACAGGTCCACTCGTCCTGGCCCGGAGCTCCTCGGATGCAAGCACCACACGTGGTCTGCCCAGCCTGGTTAAGACGCCAGATAACGTCAGGAACGATGGGGGTACTGCTCACTTTATAACTCTAACCGAACGATGCACCATACATAATAGACTATTATTAACTTAATAGAAATACGTCCCACTCGACGGTATAGTGCCAAACTATGACAATTCAACTATTAATCCACACGATGTCTCAATGCCTATTCTGAGGCCAAGTAGGCCATACTGCACCACACGTGCGTCGTGGGTGAGGCTTCACGTCTGTTACTTAGTTGGAGGGTAAAGGACTAATGGACTAAAAGAAAGTTCTACTTTACTTGCGCCATATATATATGCGCTGTGAACAAATAGTACCATTCGTATTTCGCCAGACGTATTCCTACGCGGAACCGGGCTTGTAACGACATGTTCGTCGGCACGATTGAACTTGAACCAAGGGGCTTGGCTGCTGGCGCCAGGTTCTCGTCCAATGGTAGAATGAAACTATTATGGGCTGTTAGTAGACTAAAGGGATATTCAGTGTATATGTACAAGGAATATACAAGGGATATCAAACGATATACAAATACTATTAAATATATATCCATAAATAAATATATATATTCGGTTTAATCTGATCCTTCACAACAGCCGCCCCCTAATTAGTCCCACCTAATTAGCTAAGCAGAGACAGATTAACCGCACTGTCTACCACTCAAGGTCCGCTGTAAGGGTCAGTCAACTCACAAAGTCATGGGGTCATGGTCGTCATCGATAGTGTCTGGGAGTCTGGGCAGTTCTATTAGCCTCGCCACGGGTCGTGTGTAAGTTCGCCCTTGGACGAGCACCTCGGCTGCTCGGACCTTGCCATCGGCACCGGTGATCACTTTGCTTACGCGGCCAGCCGGCCACATAGCTCTGGGTAGTGACTGGTCGATAATCATGACGACTGTTCCTTCTGTCAAATTGTCTCTCTCTTTTACCCACTTCTGGCGGGTCTGTAGAGACGGTAGGTAGTGGAGTAGGAAGCTGTTCCAAAACTTGTCAGCTAGTACTTGACTGTACCTCCACATTCTTCGGCCGTTCGCTTCTTCAGGCCTGTACATTGTCTGGGGTAGCGCGGGGTCCAGCCGCCCCATCAAGAGTGTGTTGGGGGTGACTGGGTCGACATCTGCTACATCACTGGAGACGTAGCCGAGGGGCTTGGAGTTCAATACTCCCTCGATCTCCGTGAGGACTGTCATTAGGACTTCTTCCGCCACAGTCTGGGCCCCAAGCACGGCGTACAGGGCTGTCTTTATAGAACGTACTTCTCGTTCCCAGGTTCCACCGAAGTGGGGTGCGTTCGGGGGATTAAACTGGAAGTCAATCTGGGATGGAGCGAGGTGGGTCTTAAGTTCTGGGCCCATAGCTTGGAAGCTCTCTCTCAGCTCTCTTTCTCCGCCTTTGAAGTTTGTCCCGTGATCAGACAACAATGTAGACGGTTTTCCTTTCCGTGATGTGAATCTTCGGAAGGCCATAAGGAATGAGTCTGTGCTCATGGTCGGAAGGAGTTCGATATGTATCGCTCTGGTGGTCATGCATTTGAATACAATACCCCACCGCTTCTCGGTTCCTCTTCCTCTCTTTATATACAACGGGCCAAAACAGTCCATGCCTGTGGAGTGGAATGGCTTGTCGCCGAGTCGGAGGCGACAGGGAGGTAGGTCAGCCATCCGGGGTATGCTGGGCTGCGCGCGCCACTTTCGGCAGTCTAGACAGGTTCGCTGGAAGTGTTGCACTGCTTCTCTTCCTTGAAGTATCCAATAGCGACGTCTGATCTCCGCGAAGACTCTCTCTGCTCCTGCGTGGTGTACATCCTCGTCGTATTTCTTTATGATCAGCTCTGTGACCTTGTGTCGGCTGTTCAAGACTATCGGGTACTTAACGTCATCCGGTAGATCGGGGGCTCTCCGCAGGCGACCACCCACTCTGATGAGATTATGGGCGTCACTCTCGGGTGCCATGTGGAGCAGTCTGCTGTCTGATGGGACGGGCTTTCCTCCCTGTAGACAGTCTAGCTCATCAGGGAACGAGTCTCTCTGGGCTCGTTGTAGTAGAAGAAGTTCTGCTTCTTCGTAGTCAGCTGCTGAAATGTCAGTGGTGGACTGAATCTCTGGGTGGTGCCACAGGAATGTCTTTAGCTGCGCACTCTGTAGGGTAATGCAATCATCTATGTTGGGGTCTGTGGAGGCGACTGTGCTCAGTCCACAGAACATAGGTTTCTTGTTCTCAGCCTCCTCTTTACTTGCTTCCCGTGGGGTGGGCGTAGGCCACTCTTCTTCCGGGAGCTTGAGGAATTCTGGTCCGTCACTGTAGATGTTGCGACGGGTGAGGTCATCCAGGGACATTCCCCGGGTGATGACGTCAGCTGGGTTGTGTTTGGTGTCCACATACCGCCAGCTCGCTGCTTCTGTTAACTCTTGAATCTCGGTGACTCTGACTCCCACGAAGACCTTGTATCTGCATGAGTCAGACTTGATCCATGTGAGTACTGTCGTGGAATCTGACCACAAGATTGTTCTGTGCACCGGAATGGTGAGTTCACGTTGGATTAACGTGGCTAGATGCGCTCCTGCTAGGGCTGCGCAGAGCTCTAGACGCGGGATAGATTGTTGCTTTCGTGGGGCTATTCTTGAGCGAGCCAGGATGAAAGCAGTGTGTATCTCTCCTCCCTTCTCTTGGGCACGCAAGTAGGCCACCGATCCATAGGCTACTTCGGAGGCGTCACTGAAGACGTGTAGATCCATCTTGCATGTCTCTGGCCTCACTGTGGGTGGGAAGTAGCTGCGGCGTATATTGACGCCTGGGAGTGAGCGGAGTTCCGTCTCCCACTCTCTCCATGTGGAGGCAAGGTGTGCGGGTATTGGGTCGTCCCAGCCCTGGTCCTTGTCCCATAGTGCTCGTACAATCATCTTTGCCCTGGTGGTGTAAGGTAGAATTCATCCCAACGGGTCATATTGTCTGGCGAGTGTTCTGTACACACTCCGTCTGGTGGTCGGTATCGCCGTCGACCTTCCCTGCTCCGTGGTCAGGGGTTTGTGTCTATAGTGGAGCGAGTCTGTTTTGAAGCGCCAGACTAGTCCTAGTGTCATTTCTTGGGCTTCTCCTGGGATGGTCGCCATCCAGGTCTCGCTGCTGGCAGCCTTGTCCGCGGGGGAGAGGCTGCGCAATACGTGCGGGTCACTGCTGGCCCACTGCCTGAGATCAAAGCCGCCTTTGATCAGGGAGGCGCGTAGCTTGATTAGGAGAGCCTCGGCTTCTTCTTGAGTCGAAACGCTTTGTAAACAGTTGTCCACGTAGAAACTGTTCTTCACACTGTGTCGGACCTCTTCATCTGCTGCTGGGTCCTCTGCGACCTCTGGGTTGAGGTTGCGCAATACTGGGGGGTCGCTGCTGGCCCGCTGCCGGAGATCAAAGCCGTCTTTGATCAGGGAGGCGCGGAGCAGCGCACGACGTTGCCAGTCAATTTTCTTCTCGACATGCTGCAGGAGTGTGGTGTCTCCTTCTGTCGCTCTGGAGTGGAGGCAGCTAGTGGCTGCTGTTCGGTTGAGAGATTTAGCGAGGGGGCCTTGTAGTGTCCACCCTAGGCGGGTCTCGACTGCTGCAGGACAGCCTCGGGGTCCTGTATGGACCCGGTCAATCGGGACGATGAGGTCTGCATGGTCGGAGCCTATCAGCAGGGTCGGGGTGGCGCCGTCTATGAGCGGGATAGGTAGTTGACGCAGGTGCACATATTTATCCATCAGCTTGGCGATGGGGTAGGTGTACTGCGATAGTCCTATTTCTTGGCTGGTGAAAGCATTTGTAATCCTATACCGTCGCTCTGGCTGCCCGCTTGCTGCGATAGTGAAGGAGACATTCTCGCCCTTTATTGTCTTTAAATCTCTTCTTATTGTCCGAATCGTCATTTGGTTCTCGCTCCCCCGCAGTCCCAGCTGGGCCGCAGCGGACGCGAGCAGAAGGGTCTTCTCTGACCCGTCATCAAGGACGGCGTAAGTGTCCATGACTTTATCTTGGTAGCTCAATGTTACACGGACTACCTTTAAGAGCACTTGGGCGCCGCTGCTGCTGGCGGGGTCAATGTACATGACACTTGCCTTGGTGCTGCTCGATGGTGCAGGTGCAGGCCTTCTTCTGTTACTGTCGTGTAGTATATCTAGATGGGCTCCGTCACACCGACTGCACCTTTTCTTTAGGCGGCATTCGGCTGCCAGGTGACTGCGCGCACATCGGTAACAGCGCCTGTTGGACTTTATCCATTGACTCACTTCTTCTGCATTCATCTTTGTGAACAGGTCACATTGTGACAGCCAGTGTTCCTTCTCGCAGTAGGGGCACACCATCTTCCACTTCTCTTTTCTCGAGGGGGTACTGTGGCTCTTACTGCTCGGTACTGACTCTGATTGGTGCATGACAGTCACCGATCTTCTTCCATCGTTTATTCTCCTGGGTCCCTCTCTGGAGCTTGGCGTGCTCCGCACGAACGTATCCAGTCGTAAGCTGCTGACTTCTCTCGCCAGGAAGTCAGCTAGATCGAGGAGGGATGGTTCGGGACCGTTAGGATCACGGTGGTCTCTCTGCCGCCTAAAACGCTCTTGTCTGGCGGGTGGCAGCTTCTCTAAAATCCTCTCGACGTTAGAGTTGGCGTATAGCTCGTGCATGCCCTTTTCCCGTTGCGCTCCCAGCATCCCTACCAGGGACTGCACTTTTATAGACAGGTCGTCTAATGAGCGATTGTCTGTTGCTGGGGGTAGGCGATCAATATGCCTTATCTCTTGGATTACGTAATCCCATATACGTCCATATCTCTGGTCCAGCGCTGCTAGAGCCGCGGTGTATGGGGTCGTAGAGGTGGCATAGGCTAGCGCTATATTGTGCGCTCGCGGTACTTTCAGGTGCTTCAGTAATATTGCATACTTGTGGCGTTCATCGGCGACATCCACCATCATTGTCTCTAAGCACATCCGGAGCTCCGTGTACTGTGCTCGATTCTCATAGGTGAAGTCTGGAAACGTCGGCGTGGCAATGTATGACGCCGTGGATGGTTGATACATCGGCGAGCGTTGGGGGAGAGACCTCCTAGGCGAGTCTCCTCTTGCGCCTCTCTGTGGGCTGGTACCGGCAGGGTACCATGGCCCGCTGGTCCAGGTGCTGTTCCTCTGGGCTGGTCGTGCGTCATGCTCACCCGTGAATAGAGTCGGGGGTCTGTAGTGCAGCGCCGCGGGGGTATAGCCTGGGCTGTACTGGACCGCCTGGTCCGGTGGAGTACTGTGCTGTTGTCGGGCTTGGTTCTCCTCCTCTCCCTCTTCTTCTTCTATCAGGTCCTCTAGATCCTGTAGTCGTTTATTTAGCTTCTCCGCAGTATATGCCGCTCCTTCCTTGTAGCTGGGTCTCGCTTGGACCGGTCTGGGAAGGGGGTCTGCGGGGGGTATAGGCTTGGTCTGTTGGTCAAGTTCAGGGTCGCTTGCTCGGTTAGGAGACGCTGCCCTTGACTGTTGTCTCGACGAGTTCCTTGAACCCCTGGCGGAGGGAGAGGGTGTTGCCTTGAGGATCAGCTGCTCCATTAGTTGCGCTTGTAACTTGTTGCGCTCGGCTTCGCGCTTGGTGAGATCTGCTTCTCTTTGGGCACCGGCAGCGGCGCGCTGGGCGTCGGCCCGGTCTCTTGCCATATTCTCTTCCGTCTGAAGGCGTCTCATCTCCAGGCGTATGCGCTCTTCTTCGCTCCGTTGCTGCGCTTGGAGTTGTTCGCGCTCGATAAGCATCTGTGCTTGGAGTCGATCGCGTTCACCCTGAAGTCGATCGCGTTCACCCTGAAGTCGATCGCGTTCGGTAGAGGCTGTCAGGCTGACGAGGAACGCCTGTGATAGCATCCTCTCCGCTTCGCTGGGGGAAGACGGTTGTAGAGGTGAGCCGCTCCTGACGGTACTCGTTGGGGAGTCCCGGAGCTCTATTTCCTCGGCGCTCTCCTCCTCTTCTTCCGTGCAGAGTTCTCTCTCTGTAGGGTTGTCTTCCTCCCGGGGCTGGTCGGGGACTACTTCTTCGGTATTGGCGGGGGGTAAAGGCATGTCAGCTCCCTCCTGGTCCCCACCGTGAGCTTGGTCAGTTACATTAGAACCCACTAGGGCCTCTGTGGTCGGGGAAACCTGGTCGTTAAGGTCAGACATAATTTTACTTTCTACTTTTACCGCGTTTACCGTTTGTCGAAGGCTAGGTAGTTGACTGACAGCGTAATCCTCTAAGTACTGAGGTGGCTGTCGTCTGCGCTGCGGGCGTTCTACGTTAGGAGGACCGTTTCGTGGAGTGTTCATCATAGGCCATTTCAATATTAATAACACTATATTAATATTACACTAGTTACCCTCCGGCTCGAAGGACCAATTGTAACTGAGGGGTACAATTCCCTGACTGTATTGATAAGTATGGTATCATTAAACCACTACCGCTTGTACTTTAACTTCTGGCCATCCAGTACATGATATAGATATGATGAACACTTTCCCACCTGATGAAACGAAGTCCACACAAATGTATAAATCGAATATTTTATATAGCAAAGGGTATATACAACGTTCACTTAATGACATTTATGATTTGAAATGCACTTGTAAGGCAAATGAGTATTCGTAGGTAAATCAACATTGAATGTCCAATCTCTGGTTACGCAGGGAGCAAGTATACAACCTGGTACTTTAGGGAACTATAGCGATGGTACTTAAATGATTATAGCTGGATACACTAAAGGGGGGTCCCGCTGGTTGTAAGACAGTAGGGGGGGGGGTTAGGAGAGCCGCTGGCGGTATCCCATCTGGCCGACGATTTCTTGGGAGAATTCAGAGTGCTGAACACGGTGCCCACAGAACCTCGGTCCGCAGATGAATACAGCTGGGCCCTCTGGTGGACGGTAGCTGCCGGTCCACAACGAAGAGACGTGAGGCGACCTCACTCGGGGTAGAGCGCCGTCTCACCTGGACTCCTCTCGGGGGGGTAGTTCCAACACTCAGCAGTGTTGGCTGTTATCCATGGCATAATCAAAGCACCCAAAGCACGTAGATAATCCAAGCCGTGTAGGGCTCGACGTCGTCCGGGTGAAGTAATCCAATGTACAGGTCCACTCGTCCTGGCCCGGAGCTCCTCGGATGCAAGCACCACACGTGGTCTGCCCAGCCTGGTTAAGACTCCAGATAACGTCAGGAACGATGGGGGTACTGCTCACTTTATAACTCTAACCGAACGATGCACCATACATAATAGACTATTATTAACTTAATAGAAATACGTCCCACTCGACGGTATAGTGCCAAACTATGACAATTCAACTATTAATCCACACGATGTCTCAATGCCTATTCTGAGGCCAAGTAGGCCATACTGCACCACACGTGCGTCGTGGGTGAGGCTTCACGTCTGTTACTTAGTTGGAGGGTAAAGGACTAATGGACTAAAAGAAAGTTCTACTTTACTTGCGCCATATATATATGCGCTGTGAACAAATAGTACCATTCGTATTTCGCCAGACGTATTCCTACGCGGAACCGGGCTTGTAACGACATGTTCGTCGGCACGATTGAACTTGAACCAAGGGGCTTGGCTGCTGGCGCCAGGTTCTCGTCCAATGGTAGAATGAAACTATTATGGGCTGTTAGTAGACTAAAGGGATATTCAGTGTATATGTACAAGGAATATACAAGGGATATCAAACGATATACAAATACTATTAAATATATATCCATAAATAAATATATATATTCGGTTTAATCTGATCCTTCACAACAGTATGCATCAAAGGGTTAAATCAAGCATTTTAAGTGCTTTAGGAAATGTCAAAATATTGCGATATATATTGTGTATCGTGATATGGCCAAAAAATATCGCAATATCATTTAGAGGCCATATCGCCCAGCCCTACTATAATGGTAAAATAGTTATTTAAAAATTTGCCCCTAAAAAATATTCTTTGCCCCTAAATTTCTCATTTAGGGGCAAGTGTGCCCCTAGTGAAAAAGCTTAGCGTACAGCCCTGAACAACAACCCGATTTGCACGGAGAAGCTAACTGCCAGTGACAAAAACAGTACACACATAACTCGCGTCGTATCCTAAATGCATTGCAGCAACACACGTTTGGGAAAACATCGTTATCCACAAAACATTTAGAAAAGTAAAACCAGAAGACGTGTTATAAGGTCTGGTCAAACCTTGTCCTACCCGGAACGTAGATCAGCGAAGTGCAGTCACAGACACCGTAGGAACACAGCCGCTCCTGTGTTGTTCGAACTGGGCAGCGTCGCCGCTCCAACCCGCACTACAGTCCTCTTTGTTGACGCAACCTTGCCGTCCTGGCTCAGGGCAGGGTCGACGAAACATCCCCTGTCAAGGATGACGTCGTAGTCAAGAGTGTAAAACATGTTAAAATCAAAGCACGTTCAACAGAGTAGCATTAAGCTAACGGCCGCTCCAACCGTTCGGGCGCTACTGCCCCTGCTCGCGAGACGCCGAGCTAACGGCGCACGCGACCAGAAGCGCTCGCGGCGGCGCGCGAGGAGCTAAAGCTACCCCGCGCCAGGCCTTGGCCTACAGCAGCAAGCTAACGTTACCTAGTGATCACGACATGCTAGCACCGCAGCTAACAGCTGACTGGCTAACAGTAGGCCCACCTAAGTAGGCCATGCAGCGATCCCAGCAGGCTAACGCAGCAGCTAACAGCTGACTGGCTAACCGTAAGCTAAGCAGCTATCACCTGAACATGTATACAATGACATAACACTCACCCAGACAGGCCGCCGTTCTGAACCTCTCCTCACTTTTTAAGAGAAAAGAGAAACAAGATATCAACACTGCTTTACAACGGTGATTTTACCAACACCCGACGGAATCAGCACAATACCAAACTGGCCTGTGTAGCTGACTTGAACATGGATCTGCCGCTATCGCACATCCATGCACATATCTCCTCGTGAAGGAACACTCTCATTTGGATATGAAAGAAGGGGCTTAACACGGGACAGAGAGAATCCACTCGTCCAGAACACACAGGGATCACCAGTGTTAATGGTCGCGGCCCACTAGTTAAAACTACAATGGTCTTCAGACCAAGGCCTTCTGTCGCCTAGGTGGCTGAACAAAGGACCCTAGCCTGGGGCGGGGTTTCCATAAACATTGTCAAGTAGCCCCCATAGCACTAACAGACAAGTGAAGCCCGCCAGCAACAGTACTCACCCAACCTGAAACCCACCGCTTCTCACAACAGCGGCGTGTCCGACAGTTCAGCTGTGGCCTGACAGGTTTCACCCCAACAAACACAGCAAGGAACTGCAGTTGAGAAGCATGCAGCGGCGTGCTCCCAATACGAAAACCGGTGGAGGGTTTTTAGAATGATCATCATCTTCCAGACACTCCAGTACGAAGACAATATCGCCGTATTTTCTCGAAAATAGTGAGAGAGAAAATAAAGATATGATGTCAACGTATCTCCTTCCTTGTAAACAATATTTTTCTCCACGTCAACTAACAACACGTCAAGTGGGGTACTACCGAGGCACTTCCTTGTGGTGAAAGCGAGAAGGAGGAGAGCAGGTGACCACACACCTGCTTATGAAGGTAAGCTGATGAGGGGTGTGGTCAGACTAATACTGGTACTAAAGGTACATTTTTGTGGAATTTATTCAGTGCGCGTGCACGTACGCGAGGGAGTGCAGTGTGATGCCAAGCAGAGCCCCTAACGTAACAGAACAATCGTTTAGCGACGTGTGTGTGCAGTGTGTGCAGTGTGTATAATACGTGTGTGTGTGTGTGTGTGTGTGTGTGTGTGTGTGTGTGTGTGTGTGTGTGTGTGTGTGTGTGTGTGTGTGTGTGTGTGTGTGTGTGTGTGTGTGTGTGTGTGTGTGTGTGTGTGTGTGTGTGTGTGTGTGTGTGTGTGTGTGTGTGTGTGTGTGTGTGTGTGTGTGTTGATCACACCAGTGCATGAAACACTGAACCAGAGTGAATGTATCCAAAGAAACTGATGACGGGCTCACAGCACTCACAGATATGACGATATGATACATTTATTTATATTGCGCCCCTCAACCAATAGTCACATCGGCCCGGGGCGCATCCCGGGAGAGAAAGAAAAAACAAACAAGACAGGAACAAAACGAAAAACAGAAAAAATACAGGCAGTCCAACCAATCAGATAGAGAACAGACAGACATAATACACCACACATACAACAATACAAAAAACTAGCTCATGGATTGTTTATGGTGAAAAGGTGGGTTTTGAGCATGGCCTTAAAGGTCCGTAGAGTGCTTGCAGATTTCAGGTTGAGTGGGAGCTTGTTCCAGAGAGTCGGTGCTGCAACTGCGAAAGCCTGGTTTCCCTTTGTCACCAGTCTTGTGTGGGGGATTTTTAGGCAGATTTGGTTGTTAGAACGGAGGGATCTGGAGCTGGTTGATTGGACGAGGAGTTCTTTTATGTAGGCTGGGGCGAGACCTTTTATGGCTTTGTATGTGACCATGAGGATTTTGAAATGTATTCGTTGTTTTACCGGGAGCCAGTGTAGGGATACAAGGACTGGGGAGATGTGGTCCCTCATCTTGGTGGCCAGATACACACAAATACACACAATTACACATAGATACACACAAATACACACACATAGACATACATATACACACATTCACACAAAATACACACAATTACACATAAATACACACAAATGTACACATACACACACATTCACACAAAATACACACAATTACACATAAATACACACAAATGTACACATACACACAAATACACACACATTCACACAAAATACACACAATTACACATAAATACACACAATTGACAAGCAGCTCTGTGAAAGTGAATTTCAAGAATAGTTAACTTGTGGTCTGCAATGTGTGTCAAGCGTGCGCACACAAGTAAATATATATTATGCATGTTCAATCACACAGTGTGTCAGTTTTTACATGTAATGTGACAGGGTCCGGTCCAGATTGATTAGAAGTTCGGTCCGGAGTTTGAGAAGCCCTGTAAGAACATCTCACTGCTACTCGTGAACACAGACAGACACACGCGAAGCCCCTCGTTAAATCATATCTGACAACAATGGTTAAAAAATAACACACACACATACTGACTCTCTCTCTCTCTCTCTCTCTCTCTCTCTCTCTCTCTCTCTCTCTCTCTCTCTCTCTCTCTCTCTCTCTCTCTCTCTCTCTCTCTCTCTCTCTCTCTCTCTCTCTCTCTCTCTCTCTCTCTCCTCTCTCTCTCTCTCTCTCTCTCTCTCTCTCTCTCTCTCTCTCTCTCTCTCTCTCTCTCTCTCTAGGTTGTTCAGAGCGTGGTCTATGGGAGTGTCCTGGTAGTAAAGTGTGTATTAAGGCCAGTATGATCTGCGATGGCTTTCCTGACTGCCCCCTACTGGTGGACGAGGCTAACTGCTGTAAGGAAAAGTATTCTGTTACGGTGTGTGTGTGTGTGTGTGTGTGTGTGTGTGTGTGTGTGTGTGTGTGTGTGTGTGTGTGTGTGTGTGTGTGTGTGTGTGTGTGTGTGTGTGTGTGTGTGTGTGTGTGTGTGTGTGTGTGTGTGTGTGTGTGTGTGTGTGTGTGTGTGTGTGTGTGTGTGTGTGTGTGTGTGTGTGTGTGTGTGTGTGTGTGTGTGTGTGTGTGTGTGTGTGTGTGTGTGTGTGTGTGTGTGTGTGTGTGTGTGTGTGTGTGTGTGTGTGTGTGTGTGTGTGTGTGTGTGTGTGTGTGTGTGTGTGTGTGTGTGTGTGTGTGTGTGTGTGTGTGTGTGTGTGTGTGTGTGTGTGTGTGTGTGTGTGTGTGTGTGTGTGTGTGTGTGTGTGTGTGTGTGTGTGTGTGTGTGTGTGTGTGTGTGTGTGTGTGTGTGTGTGTGTGTGTGTGTGTGTGTGTGTGTGTGTGTGTGTGTGTGTGTGTGTGTGTGTGTGTGTGTGTGTGTGTGTGTGTGTGTGTGTGTGTGTGTGTGTGTGTGTGTGTGTGTGTGTGTGTGTGTGTGTGTGTGTGTGTGTGTGTGTGTGTGTGTGTGTGCACTGTTAGCACTGTTTAGCAGGTTTAGCACTGTTTAGCAGGTTTAGCACTGTTTAGCACTGTTTAGCACTGTTTAGCACTGTTTAGCAGGTTTAGCACTGTTTAGCACCGTTTAGCACTCTTTTTATCACTGTTTAGCATGGTGTAGCACTGTTTAGCACGGTGTAGCACTGTTTAGCACCGTTTAGCACTCTGTTTAGCACTGTTTAGCACGGTGTAGCACCGTTTAGCACTGTTTAGCATGGTTTAGCACTGTTTAGTACTGTTTAGCAGGTTTAGCATGGTTTAGCACTGTTTAGTACGGGTTAGCACTGTGTTTATCACTGTTTAGCACTGTTTAGCACTGTTTAGCGCTGCCAGGGTTGGGGGCTCCATTCCCCCAGGAGTTACACATACTAATACATTCATTCATTGTACGCTGTTGGAATGTTATAGAAATGCATTATTTTTTTATCAGTCAGTCAGTTAGTCAGTACATTTTGAGGTATTTGTACTTGGTTTCAGTATTTCCATGTTTGCGTTATTTGTACTTCTACATGTATCCAGGCATGCGTTCTTCATGGGACGGGGTTGCACTCCGTGCCACCCCATGATAAGTACTCGCTGTTTGCATATCAATAGCGCCGGTCGTCAGGTGTGTTAAATACGTTCTCAGATACATTCACACCTAACTTGTTGTGAAGACATGTGTTACATTCCATTCGTAGAGGCAATTAGGCACTGTCTGTAGTCTGTGCTCAAACGAGGGGACATTAAATGCGCATTCGCGGGAGCGCGCGCACGCGCCGGGAGCGCGCGTGCACGTGGTGCGTGTCACCCCAGATGATTTCAATAACGCACCACTGCATGTATCTGTAACACCCGCGCGTACTAGTTATTCTACTCAAGAACTGGAAGACAGTTCCTGTCCGGCAGCGTGGCGACATGAGTAGAGCTCCGGACTCATGATCGGAAGATCACGGTCAAGGCTGCTGTCGGAAAGTGGTGTTGTTGTCCAGCAGGGGGCACTCTGTCCTCTGGACGTGTCAGTAACAATGCCCCTGTTACGGTGATAGGGACATCGTACAGCTGCGAGTGCCGTCCTTCGGATGAGACGCTAAACCGAGGTCCTGACTGAATCTCGTCGTTAAAGAACCCAGGACGCCTATCGTAAAGAGTAGGGGGTTCCCCCTAATCATCCCTTCCCCCTTAATTGGCTGATTGGCTGATCAATCCTCCATTCAGCCATTGTGTAGTGTGATGTAGTGCCTGGTGCCAGTGTATGGCAGCCATTGAGCCTGCGTAGGCCAAGGTTGGGTGCTACCAATGGTGGTGAAGGAGGCCATTTCCACCCTACATTGTGGGGAGCGCTTTGAGTGTCTAGAAAAGCGCTATATAAATGTAATGAATTAGTATCATTATTATTATTGTGTCGAATACAGCATGATGAAATATTTTTATGTGTGTGTGTGTGTGTGTGTGTGTGTGTGTGTGTGTGTGTGTGTGTGTGTGTGTGTGTGTGTGTGTGTGTGTGTGTGTGTGTGTGTGTGTGTGTGTGTGTGTGTGTGTGTGTGTGTGTGTGTGTGTGTGTGTGTGTGTGTGTTCCAGCGGTGTGTAGGGACAATGAGTTGTCCTGCAACAACCATCAGTGTGTCCATCGAACTCTGTGGTGCGACGGCAAGAAACACTGTTCTGACAGCTCTGATGAGTGGAACTGTGGTATGTTATATACTGTATACACACATATATATACACATACGGTATATACATATCAATAGCATGCTTGTCCCCCAAAAACACACAACCTGAAGCCCCTTTCATCATCATCATCATCATCATCATCATCATCATCATCATCATCATCATCATCATCATCATCATCATCATCATCATCATCATCATCTACCTTTATTTATTCTCGAAACTACAATTGAGGTCACCCTCATTTTCAATGTAGTCGAGACTTTACAGACATTTCAATGCACACATTTCTACAATATAACAATAATAAATATGAATAGCTATCTACATAGTACTCTCAGTCCAGAGTGCACCACATTAGTATAATTTATTTATTTTTTTACTGGACTCCTGACAATCTGCACATTAGTCGGAGGGGCTGTATGTGTGAGAGCGTTTACCCTCCCGGCCCTAAATCTGAACAGAGCACAGGCACAATTTGTTCACAGGATTCACACAGCGATTAACCTTCTGTAGTGTGGTAGTGAAAGGTTAACCGTCTGTAGTGTGGTAGTGAAAGGTTAACCGTCTGTAGTGTGGTAGTGAAAGGTTAACCGTCTGTAGTGTGGGAGTGAAAGGTTAACCGTCTGTAGTGTGGGAGTGAAAGGTTAACCATCTGTAGTGTGGTAGTGAAAGGTTAACCGTCTGTAGTGTGGGAGTGAAAGGTTAACCGTCTGTAGTGTGGGAGTGAAAGGTTAACCGTCTGTAGTGTGGGAGTGAAAGGTTAACCGTCTGTAGTGTGGTAGTGAAAGGTTAACCGTCTGTAGTGTGGTAGTGAAAGGTTAACCGTCTGTAGTGTGGTAGTGAAAGGTTAACCTTCTGTAGTGTGGGAGTGAAAGGTTAACCGTCTATAGTGTGGTAGTGAAAGGTTAACCGTCTGTAGTGTGGTAATGAAAGGTTAACCGTCTGTAGTGTGGTAGTGAAAGGTTAACCTTCTGTAGTGTGGTAGTGAAAGGTTAACCTTCATATCTCATGTTCTATTTTTAACTAAATCAGGTATTAAATGATAGAAAGATACACGGATAGTATCACCTACGATGAATTGAAAATGGGGGTCCCTGATGTAAACGAGACGAAAGTCTTTCTCTGGTCTGCAACCCCTTAACAATTGTGTGTATTGAGCCGTACTGTATTGTACCCATTGTGCAATCTGTTTAATAAAGTTTGCAATCAATCAATCAAAACCTTCCGTCACTTTTCTATTTGTTCAGTGATGGACGGACCAATGTAGCTGCAGCCTGATTTAGCGCATCATGCTTTTGCTGATCTGGACGCATGCTCTGAATTGCTCTGATTGGCCGAGCGCGCGCATGAGCTGCGACAAGCTCCTCAGAGGCAGGAATACTAAGCTCCCCCTTAAGCTCCAGGAGAGAGGAGAGAGGCTGAAAACCTGCAGTTCTTGCCCGACTGATGGGAGCCGAATCCCGGATCCGATTTTTCTGATAAATACCCCCAAAACATGGAGGTCCCGAACGCATGGAAGTATTGATTGCGCCGTAATGAATCATTAAAAAAATATACCGTTAACTGGAATATGTTGTGCCTTTACACATATGTTGGATTATGTAATTGGTTTGTCATGACAAACCAATAAAAAAATCGCGATTTACCCGGTGGCTACATGTTGTTTACAATGAACGGTGGGGCTAATCTAAAGGACTATACATCAGTGGAGGCTGCTGACCAAATTTTTAGGTGAAGCACAAATTATTATATTATATTATATTATATATTAAATTATATTTTTTAAACATCCCCAACGCTGCAACACCCCCATTCCTCCCAGGTGTCAGGCTCCTCATTCGCTTCCATTCATTTTGGGGACCATGTTTAAATATCATACTTCTGAAGTATAAACAAACTATACTGCTGTGACGATTTCAATAAAACAGACCATTCTGAGTCAATGGTATGAAAAACTGTACATTGGAATATCTAACATGTATTTACCACCTTCCTCTGCACGAGGCCACAGATGGGTTTTATGTAACACAAGGACAATTCTCCACTTGCACAACCTGAAAGTAGGCACTTCCGGCTGACTTCCGGTTGCCAATGGTACTTCCTGTCCCATCCAAATACATCAGCGTTAGCTGCCGGGAGCAATGGCTAGCTAGTTAGCACCAGCCGGGGACCGGCGTCAGCTCCCGGGAGCGATGGCTAGCTAGTTAGCACCAGTCGGTTGGTCCCCGGCTGGTGCTAAATAGCTAGCCATCGCTCCCGGCAGCTAACGCCGGTCCCCGACTGGTGCTAACTAGCTAGCCATCGCTCCCGGCAGCTGACGCCGGTCCCCGACTGGTGCTAACTAGCTAGCCATCGCTCCCGGTCCCCGGCTGGTGCTAACTAGCTAGCCATCGCTCCCGGGAGCTGACGCCGGTCCCCGACTGGTGCTAACTAGCTAGCCATCGCTCCCGGCAGCTGACGCCGGTCCCCGACTGGTGCTAACTAGCTAGCCATCTCTCCCGGTCCCCGGCTGGTGCTAACTAGCTAGCCATCGCTCCCGGCAGCTAACGCCGGTCCCCGACTGGTGCTAACTAGCTAGCCATCGCTCCAGGTCCCCGGCTGGTGCTAACTAGCTAGCCATCGCTCCCGGGAGCTGACGCCGGTCCCCGGCTGGTGCTAACTAGCTAGCCATCGCTCCCGGCAGCTAACGCCGGTCCTCAGCTGGTGCTAACTAGCTAGCCATCGCTCCCGGGAGCCTGCGCCGGTCTGTCTGTCGAAGACCGAGGGAACCGCATCAGGCTTCAGCTGATTAGTGGTCTTCTGGACAAACCTTCCACCCCCAACAACATAATCCGAGGCAATGAAGTGTTCGCTGGAGATCTTCATTCCCTGTCCAACAGGCTGATCGCGCCGCCTGAGTGCAGCCAGCCTGAGTGCAGCTAACAGTAGCTACTGTCTGTAACTGTGATGCATTTTCTGTTTGCAGTCCAATGTTCACAAAAACACACACCCACACACTTATAATTTGTTCCTCAACGTTATATAGACAGGTCATGTTTTGTAAACTAACGTTATGTTTAGAATGGAATGAATACATGGGTCGGGAAAGATAGTTAGCTCAAAGCTAATCCGGCCTGTTTAACCACTAGCTTCTGTTAGCTAATGAAGGCTAATGCTGGCTGAGCAAGGAAACTAACAGTAAACGTTTTTACATGAAATACAGCCCAAAAACCCTGCTGACAAACGTTTGCTTATTAAATACATTCTATACTATAATAATACAAACATTTCATTGCCTCTCTGTGACGACAAAGTTGTTTAAATAAGGGGAGAAAAGTAGCTAAAACCAATGTATTTGGATGGGACAGGAAGTACCATTGGCAACCGGAAGTCAGCCGGAAGTGCCTACTTTCAGGTTGTGCAAGTGAAGAATGAATGAATGAATGAATGATGAATGAAAACGTTATTTAACAGATTGCAGAATGGGTACAATACAGTATGGCTCAATACACACAATTGTTAAGGGGATGCAGACCAGAGAAAGACTTTTGTCTTGTTTACATCAATTCAGTGCCACATACACACAGTCCTCATATCCCTCCTAGTTACACACAGTCCTCCTCATATCCCTCTTAGTTACACACAGTCCTCATATCCCTCCTAGTTACACACAGTCATCATATCCCTCCCATACAATACGCACAACACAACAGACTAACTCGTCTTGCTCAATACTTGTTTATGAGTTTTAAGAGACAGCACTGTAATCTCTCTCAACCAAAGCTCTACTAGTTAACAAAGATCTCCACCTTGCTATCTGAAACACTGACACCATTATCAACCTAATAATATCAACCTGATAATATTGAAACATTATCAATATAACGTTAGCTACCAACTTTAGCTAACGTTAATGTAGCAGGGCTCCTAATAACACAAGATACATTTCACTATGAATTGAAAATGGGGGACCCTGATGTACACAAGACGAAAGTCTTTATCTGGTCTACATCTCCTTAATAATTATGTGTATTGAGCCGTACTGTATATTGTACCCATTCTGCAATCTGTTAATTAAAGTTTTCATTCATTCATGCCTTTTGAAAAGTGACATGGTCGATGTAGGAGTTATGATGCGGTTTGAATTCGGTTACAGTAACGTTACACAAACTGACATTCTAAAGCCAAGAAGACACGACTTACCCATAAAGACGGTATCTCGATGATCTCATCTATTGTTGAATAGTGCAGCTTCTCCATGTGACGAGTCCGACTCGAGCCGCGTGCATTAATCCCATGGAAAATGTAAACAATAGTGCATCGCGAGCCAGCTTGTTGCATCAAATTGATGTTTGGCTTTTGTCTCCCGAATGAAGTTAGAACTACTACACTTCGGCTGGCTAACGTTAGCGTTAGCGTCCAGGCTAAGCACTGCAGGCTTTCGTTTTACAACAACTGAGATAAAAAAAAATATATACAGTATATCATCAAACGATGCACAATAAGTTCATGAACAATAACAAAACACTCCACCCTGGGCCTGGTAGCTGCGGTGGTAGCCCTTTAGCTACGTTAGCTCCAACAAGTTAGCTTCTTAAACTGAGATAAAAATGATTTCGTAAACAAAGCTCTGCAGAGAGAAGAGAAACCATTCTCTGATTGGATCTCATCATTCAACCTCTGTCTAGCTGCAGAGCAGCAGAGATGCCACATTCTCTGATTGGATGTCAAGGCTGTCAATCATTCAATCCCCCATTCAATGGCAAGAGTTTAAATGCACGGACCGTGCTTAGATGACGTTAATAGCCTATTTTGATTGGCTATTATTTATTATTTATTTAATCCTGGGTCAACCTGTGCAGCCATCTGCACAAATATTTACTGTAGTCATTACTGCAGTGCAGGCCTGCTCAGAGCTGAAAATGTTGGCCATTTTTGAAGAAAAACGGCATTTTTCTTACAGAGGAAAACATTTATAAAAAAAATAATAATAATAATAATAAAAAAAAAAAAAAAAAAAAAATATATTATATGACAACAAGGGAAAGACCATGTGACGGCTTGGAAAGACAGCTGACAGGAAGGAAAGACCCCAACGGGGCTGTCATGGACTAGCTATCCATGATGGCAGGCTCCGTCGCTTAATTAAGTGCACAAAAGCCACCCCTCATTGCTACGAAAAGTCTAAAGAGAAAAACACCCCTAGAGTCTGCGAGAGCGGGGGCGGAAGATGACTCATCGGCTGACCACCCGGTAACTGACTCTGGAACGACGACGAACCAGATAATCGGCACATCAACTGAAGGACAGGAGCACAGAGTATGTAGCTGTGGCTGGTCCAAGGTAACATCCATCAGAGGCCTACGAATACATCAAGGCCGGATGAAGTGCTTGAAGAAAGTGAGGCCGGGATCTCGCATTGACCATTATCTTCTGAAAGAAAGGTCAAGTCAGGCGAGTGAAGCTCAGCGGCAGGATTTAACCCACAGTCCACCGAGCATCAGTACCCCGGCTGAAAGTAATTCAAGCACATCAGAGAACTTGGAACCAAGTCACTTGCAACCTTCTTTGGAGCTGAAAGAAGAGCATCGAGGGGTAAAAGCAGAGGGGGGCACACCTGGGACGCCAGGTGTTGCCGTTGAGCCCTTCGGAGGTGTCGTGGGCCTGTCAACGAAACACCAATGAAGGAGGGTGCCCACCTGAAGACCCCAGTGAAGCTTTTACCACTACCCCATTCAAAAAAGTGCTGATTATCTAAGGGATTGTAATATCTAGTCCTATAAGCTCAACTGATAAACTGGAGAAATCCAGTGACTGCTGTGAAAGTGCAGCTGACAACAAGGGAAAGACCATGTGACGGCTTGGAAAGACAGCTGACAGGAAGGAAAGACCCCAACGGGGCTGTCATGGACTAGCTATCCATGATGGCAGGCTCCGTCGCTTAATTAAGTGCACAAAAGCCACCCCTCATTGCTACGAAAAGTCTAAAGAGAAAAACACCCCTAGAGTCTGCGAGAGCGGGGGCGGAAGATGACTCATCGGCTGACCACCCGGTAACTGACTCTGGAACGACGACGAACCAGATAATCGGCACATCAACTGAAGGACAGGAGCACAGAGTATGTAGCTGTGGCTGGTCCAAGGTAACATCCATCAGAGGCCTACGAATACATCAAGGCCGGATGAAGTGCTTGAAGAAAGTGAGGCCGGGATCTCGCATTGACCATTATCTTCTGAGAGAAAGGTCAAGTCAGGCGAGTGAAGCTCAGCGGCAGGATTTAACCCACAGTCCACCGAGCATCAGTACCCCGGCTGAAAGTAATTCAAGCACATCAGAGAACTTGGAACCAAGTCACTTGCAACCTTCTTTGGAGCTGAAAGAAGAGCATCGAGGGGTAAAAGCAGAGGGGGGCACACCTGGGACGCCAGGTGTTGCCGTTGAGCCCTTCGGAGGTGTCGTGGGCCTGTCAACGAAACACCAATGAAGGAGGGTGCCCACCTGAAGACCCCAGTGAAGCTTTTACCACTACCCCATTCAAAAAAGTGCTGATTATCTAAGGGATTGTAATATCTAGTCCTATAAGCTCAACTGATAAACTGGAGAAATCCAGTGACTGCTGTGAAAGTGCAGCTGACAACAAGGGAAAGACCATGTGACGGCTTGGAAAGACAGCTGACAGGAAGGAAAGACCCCAACGGGGCTGTCATGGACTAGCTATCCATGATGGCAGGCTCCGTCGCTTAATTAAGTGCACAAAAGCCACCCCTCATTGCTACGAAAAGTCTAAAGAGAAAAACACCCCTAGAGTCTGCGAGAGCGGGGGCGGAAGATGACTCATCGGCTGACCACCCGGTAACTGACTCTGGAACGACGACGAACCAGATAATCGGCACATCAACTGAAGGACAGGAGCACAGAGTATGTAGCTGTGGCTGGTCCAAGGTAACATCCATCAGAGGCCTACG
>NC_140165.1:82316651-82354151 GCF_963971535.1 Notolepis coatsorum | reverse complement strand
AGGTCTGCAGGGGAGAGAAGGGCTTTGAGTTTGGCAATGGTGCGTAGTTGGAAAAAACATGCCTTTACCACTGAGTTTACTTGTCTGTCAAATTTAAATTGTGGATCAAAAATGACCCCTAGGTTCTTGACATACGGCTTGACCAGGGAGGACAGGTTGCCAAGGCTGTTGGTAAGGGTGGTGACAGCGTCTGGGGGACCGAAGAGGATTATTTCGGATTTGTTTTGATTTAGTTGTAGAGAGTTTTGTGCCATCCAACATTTAACATCATCCAGGCAGGATATGAGACTGTTAAGTAGAGACTGGTTGTTGGGTTTCAGGGAACAGTGTCAAGGGGGCAGGTTGCAGGTTTCATAGAGGAAACTATCTCTGTGAGGGTGAGTAGACTGATGGGCTGAAAGCAGGTCAGTGTAGAACATGATTTGTGGAGCTCCCTCTGGTGTTGTGATCGTGGTATTCACTGACCTTTGGGAAATATTTTGACATGTACATGGGTACCTTGGTCGTGTAGTGTATCTTGTAGACCAGGCACATTGCAAGTTGCTGTACTCTGTCGTCTACTCTAAGCCATCCTAGGTTGTCAAAGTGGGCAGGGGTGAGGTGGGTTCTAGGAGTAAGGTCAAGCAGTAGTCTGACCAGTTTGTTTTGAGTTGTTTGTAATTTTGTTTTTAGCGCCTTTGAGGTGCTTTGGTACCATGAGGTGCAAGCATAGTCGTAGTACCCTTGAATGAGTGCTCCTGCCAGAGTCTTCAGGGTATTCTTGTTTACCAGTGAGGAGATCCGGTACAAGAATCGTGTTCGTTGGTTGACTTTTTTTATTACATTGGATGCCATTTTGTCACAGGAAAGATTTGCCTCTAGGATGGAACCCAGGTAGGTAATATCTTCTTTCCTTGTGACAATATTGTCACCCACTGTAACTGAGAAGCCGTCGGTCTTGCTGAGTTTGTTATTTGAACCAAAGAGAATGGACTCTGTTTTGCCCATGTGTAATAATAGTTTGTTATCAGCGAGCCATATGCAGATTTTGCCTAGTTCTGAGCTGAGGGTTTTTTCAACCTGTAACTTGTTCTTGTCAGAGACCAGCAGGGCTGAGTCGTCCGCAAACAGGAACAAGTTGCAGTCACAAGCTGACGACATGTCATTTGCATAAATTAGGAACAGTAGCGGACCTAGTATGCTTCCTTGTGGAACACCACAGCTCACTGTGAGGGGGGGGGGGTAGGGTACCGTTTACCTCCACCATCTGCTCTCTCCCCTCCAGGTAGGATTGCATCCAGCTCACTGATAGACTATCAAAACCAATTGCTTTTAGCTTGTCAATCAGAATGGTGTGATTGACAGTGTCGAAGGCCTTTTGTAGGTCCAGCATGACCATGCCGCAGTATTTGCCCGCGTCCACCTCTTGTTTGATGTGGTCGTTCAAAATAGAGAAGGCATGTGTCAGTGGAGTGGGATGTTCTGAAGCCAGATTGGAATTCGTAGATTAGATTTTTTTCCGCAAGGTATTTTTCGACCTGTTCGTATACAATTTTTTCCATGACTTTCGAGATGGAGGTAAGGATAGAAACAGGGCGGTAGTTGCCAGGGTCTAATTTACTGCCTTTTTTGTGCAGGGGTGTTACTCTCGCAATTTTGAAGTCCTTGGGGACGTGTCCCTGTTTTATGGAGAGGTTTATTATGTGTGTGATGACTGGGGTGATGGCGGCTGCTGAGTCTCTGAGGAATTTGGAGGGGATGTTGTCATGGCCAGTGGCCTTGTTAGGTTGGAGGGCGCTCAGTTTTTTGAGTACCTCATCTGTTGTTACCATTTCCAGTTTGAAGTCGTCTTTGTGGACCCCTAGGTTCTTGTAGTATGCTACTATGTGTTCTACCCCATACTGCCCTGAGTGGGAGGGTAGTTTGTTTACCAGTGTTGTGGCTATGTTTGTGAAGAAACTGTTTAAGTAATTGGCTACATCCAGCTTGTCTGTGATGAGTGTGTTGTCCGTCTTTATGTATGAGAATCTGGTTTTAAGTTTTTTACTGCAGCCTAGTTGGTTATTGAGTAATTTCCAAAGTTCACATGGTTTGTTTTTGTTTTCCTCGGTTTTGTCATTGATGAATTTTTTTTTGCTGTTTTGATCATGGAGTTTACGTCATTTCTTAGTCTGTTTCTTTCCAGTTTGAGTTCAGTCACGTGGGCTTGGAGTTCACTGCTCGTGCTTTTGGTAAGCTTTGACTGACTTTTACGAAACTCAGAGCATTTTTTGTCTCTGGTTTTCATAGCGGTCAGTACTGTACTATACTGTACTATACTGTACTGTACTATAATATACTGTACTATACTGCACTGTATTATACTGTACTATACTGTAATATACTGCACCATACTGTACTAGTATGTACTGTACTATACTGTACTGTACTATAATATACTGTACTATACTGCACTATAAAATACTGTACTAGTATAGTAGTACTAGTGTCTCATAAAGACAAACAAGTGGTTGAGCAGACATTGAGTGCAGAACTAGAGAAGGTTAGTGACTAGCTAGGGTACAACAAGCTGTCCCTCCATGTGGGGAAGACTGAGTCCATCCTATTCGGGTCAAAGGTCAGGCTCAGAAAATCGCCAGGTTTTAGCGTTAGAATAGGAGATAATGTTCTCACCGACAAAACATCTGTGAAATATCTTGGTTGCGTCCTGGAAAACAGCTTATCAGGGGAAAGCATGGCTCACCAAGCACTTACAAAGATCAATAACAGGACTAGATACCTAGCCAGAATCTCAAATTTTTTAGATCAGTCAGCGATGAAAATTCTTGCTGGAGCACTCATACAGTGTCACTATGACTATGCGTGTGGCTCCTGGTACAACAGTGGGGCGGCTTTGGCTCAGGGGTAGAGCGGGTCGTCCAATGATCGAAGGGTTGGTGGTTCGAATCCCGCTCAAGCCCATGTCCATCCCATTGCTGTTGTGTCCTTGGGCAAGACACTTAACCTACTTGCCTCGTATGAATGTGTATGCATGTGAATGAATGTTGGTGGTGGTCGGAGGGGCCGTAGGAGATGATTATTCGCCACGCTTCCGTGAGTCTGCCTCAGGGCAGCTCTGGCTGCAATTGTAGCTTACCACCACCGGTATGACTGTGTATGAACGAATAATGGACTCTGTAAGCGCTCTGGGGTCACTGGGGTGTCATGAAGAGCGCTATATAAATCCAATCCATTATTATTATTATTGCCCCCAAAAGTCAGAAAATAAAACTACAGACATCACAAAACAAGCTAATCAGGGTAATACTAAGGTTACCTGCCCTAACCCACCTTGACCCATCACACTTTGAGATCATGAGATGGCTTAAGGTGGAAGACAGAGTAAACCAGATAGGGATGTGCCTAGTTCACAGAATAGTGCACGGGGTAGTGCCAGTGTATTTCAACAACTACTTTAACCGAATCAGGGACACCCATGCATACCCAACTAGGCGCAGCTCAACTGACGTTGTGCCAGTCAGATTCAGGAGCTGTATGGGGAAGGAGTCATTTCTGTTTTCAGCAGCTGTCTATTGGAACAGTCTGCCCAGTGACCTGAAAATCGTAGACAATACTGTTAGATTCAAGTCCATCCTGAAGACATGGCTCAAAAGGGACTATACTTAACCATAGACACTCAGCGTAAGGCACCCTTGCATGTTGTATGAGTCTGTTATGTATATAAATGTTAAATGGTATATGTGATGTGTTGTGATGTCATGTTTGTATGATGCATGTCTAAGCATCACACTCCCCTACCCCCCTACAAGGACACAATGGAAATAAGCTCTGAGCTTTTTTGTGTTTCATCCTTGGCAGTATATCCTGACTGTGCTTTCTGTCACATGTTTATTTTTATATTGTCAAATAAAGTCATTCATTCATTCATTCAGTCCAGTCTTAGCTGCTTTACACTGGCTTCCTGTAACATTTAGAATTTACTTTAAGGTCCTTCTCCTTACATACAAAGCTCTAAATGGACAGGGACCTAGCTACATCGCCAACACTCTAATAAATTACACGCCAGCAAGAACACTGCGATCATCAGCTGCTGGACTACTAGAGGCTCCCAGAAACAGTCAAAAGAAGATCGGTAATGCAGCCTTTATCAACTATGCCCCAAAACTGTCGAACAAACTACCCCAAAACATCAGGGAAGCCAACTCGCTAGACATCTTGAAAAGCCTATCTCTTTGCTCAGGCATTTCAATGAAACATCAGGGATATCCTGACACAAATTGTACTTACCTGTGCTATTCTTACCCTGCTTACTTTTATACACTGCCTATCAAATTCATGTGTCGGTTCTATGCTAATTTTATATGCACTGTAATTTTAAGAGAACTATCTTATCACACTTTTTACTTCTTACTGATGCACTGCTCTGTTGTATGTTAAATACCCTGTTGTATGTCCATTCTATTTTATAATCTTTAGACTATTTTTTAACTGAATCATTTTAAACTATTTTTATTATTTGTATTACTGAATGAAACTGTAAACAGAGAGCCTATTGGGATGCTAGATCCTAATGTGAAACACTGTGATTTACCATACCTTGCTACCTGTCTATCTTTTTTATGCTCGCTTATGCCTGTATTTTTTACTGTTGTGAAGCACTTTGAACTGCAACCTCTGTATGAAAAGTGCTATACAAATAAAGTTATTATTATTATACTGTACTATACTATAATATAATATACTGTACTATACTATACTGTACTATACTATAATATACTGTACTATGCTGTACTATACTATAATATACTATACTGTATGATACTATAATATACTGTACTATACTGTACTATACTATAATATACTGCACTATGCTATACTGTACTGTACTATACTATAATATACTATACTGTACTATACTGTAATATAATATACTATACTATACTACATTATACTATACTGTACTATACTGTATACTGTACTATACTGTACTGTACTACATTAATACTGTGCTCCGTGTTCAGAGTGTGGGCTGCGTCCAGCAGTCAGCCTGTACCACCAGCGTCACAGGAGGATCCTGGGAGGCCGTGTGTCCAGACCCGGGCGCTGGCCCTGGCAGTGCTCGCTGCAGAGCGGCCACAGCGGACACATCTGTGGCTGCGTCCTGATCGGCAAGAGATGGGCCCTCACTGTGGCTCACTGCTTCGAAGGGTGAGTCATGGAGGGGAGGGTGTGTGTGTGTGCGTGTGCGTGTGCGTGTGCGTGCGTGTGTGTGTAGGATGATATGTGTGTGTTTTGGGCAGTGATGTCACTCACTAGCCAGTGATTCATCTTGATCGTCTATCAATGGGATCATAACAGTGACATTGTGACATCATGATACATCATTTTGTTGTCCGGTAATGATACATAATTCACTAAATGAGATCTGAAGTACCTGAATATCGTTTCAAAATGAAGTTCCAGTTTGATGTCACACGTTACATCACCATGTAGCTCGATGACGTGAACAACACAGGGATTATTTAACATCTGACGTCACCTGATGTCACGGTTAACCCTTTCACTGCGACAATATGGAGGGTTAACGTAAGGTTATGTATATAACCAAGTTCTATGAATACTGGTGACGCTCAGCGTCATCTGCACTAACCTCACTTCGTGCACATGCACTGAATAAAAATCCACAATGTACCTTTACATACCAACATCCGTCTGGCCACACCCCTATCCGCTACCTTCATAAGCAGGTGTGTGGTCACCTACTTGCCTCCTTCCCAAACTTTCACCACAAGGCGAGATCAAGGGCAGCAGTGGTGTCCCGACGCTGAGCGTCACCAGTATTCATAGAACTTGGTTATATACATAACCTTATGTTCTATATCATACTGGCTGCCGCTCAGCGTCATCTGCACTAAAGGAGCTGAGCGGGAGCCTGAAACTCGACAAATGTACCCCGCTGAGGCCCCCCACAACCATCAGACCGGAGAGGACCGAGCCCCCCGACCCTCCCTAATGGAGGATACCCTCCCTATTGGAGGACGGGAGGGAGACGGATCCGACCGTGCGAAGAGAAACTCAAGCAACTCAACGCACAGGGTAGCAGACCGTGGCTTGATCCCATGACTACGCACACGCACAACCCGCATGCCACCAGGGAACGAACGGAAGGAACAACCTCGTTACTGCCCCCAAAATCACGGGGTCAAGAGCAAACTCAACCCCGTGGCAAGGCCGTAGCAGCGGAGCGCGAAGGAAGACCCAGACCCACTGAAGGGACTGGATCCCCCGGAAAAAGGGGGCCCGGAGAGGTCAATGACGCCAAAGCATCAAGACCTCACCAGATGGTCACTTAGTGACACCGCCCCCCACATTGCCACCGTATTCGGACAGAGCGGGCTCCAAGAGCGGGCCCTTCCCCCCACTAGTACGCCGCCTGGCACACTGACCCTGCAACACAGGCAGTCAGCATGGCCGTAACTTGAAGCACTCAAAAGGCTATACTACAGCGGAAGCAGGCAGCACACCGGGGAGACGACCCCAGAGGGGTCGATCCCTTAAACCAGGCAGCAGGCGTTTGACCCGAGCCTGGAGCACTGCGGACGAGACAGGCGCCAAAGGGGTCAACTGAAAACAGCACCCCGGCGGAAGGGGCGTATGCTGGCATTGTTGCGCACCATGACAAAGCCTCCACCAAAAAACCCTGACCCAGAGGGGTCGAGGCAGAGAAAGCTGACACGATTGGCAGGCGTCATGAACGTGCAGGGGCACACTCAACCGGGTAACCCGGGAGTTGACTCTGCTCCAACACACCAGGGAATCAACCACCCTCTTGGTACCACATGCAGTGGTTGTTCTTATAACCCCTCAAGAAAAAACTCCAAAACACACCTGCGGATATACACTGGCTATACCGCAGTACAAGTGTTTCAGTTTTCAAAAAAAGGGTTATTCCAGGCCTACGGGTCGACGAAACATAACTTCGGACCGGGCCCGGCGGCTCGGAAAGCACACAGGGCTACCAGAGGAGGTCCAAAAGACCACCCCAACAGCCCCCTCTTCGCCATGCATGAGAGAGGAGCGAAAAGAATGGAGAACCAGCCCCTTCATGATAGTGCCAGGTACAACATGTACCCAACAAAGGGTCTCCATAATGCCCAACCCTGTGACACCCGGGCCGACCCGGCATTTTTCCCCCTGAAAAAAGCACAAGTCCCTCAGGGTACCAGAACAGCAGATCTGCATCCCCGGCGGACAACGGGTTAACTGACCTGGACCAGCGCGACCAGAACCAGTCCTGTGACCTAACCACGCCGACATCCCCACTCCAAGAGAGGGGGTAGGTACGCGTGTCGATCTAAAACATGAAAAGAGGGCGCCACCCAGACGGTCCCATTCGTACCGCGCTCAGTGGCCCACCCCAAGGGCGTGAGACCCCTCTACCTATCTTTTGATCTATTCCGTTAACGTCCCCCAGATATGAACGAGAATCCGTCGAGACCTAGTAACAGGCGCTCGGAAGAGAAAAACCTCCATCCCAGTTGCCCTATAAAAACGCTGTTTTAATAACGAGCAATCAAGGCGTACTAGCCTCCTGCATGATTCTTATCAGAAACACCCCGAGCCAGCACTATGTACGCGTCGAGACCCAAACACATCAATGGATAGTCTAACCAGACACCAGACATTGGTCCTTCAAGTCGCCTGGGAGAACGACAAGGAGTTGTCGTGCTTCATATTCTTCCCTCTTTTTATTAAAAAGAAAGAAACACAGACTGACATGAATCCCACGTGACGCGGCCAAGGGTAAACATTTTTACATTCTTACATCCCGCCACCCTCACCACAGAGAGGAGACGGGAATCCTCAGAGAGACTTCCCACGTGAGCCACAGATTGAAAAGTCACGGTAACATTGAGTCATGTGACCAACAGACTCAAGTTACACGTATATCAAGCGTAGCAGAACAGTAAGTTCCTACGCTCTGCCCCGACAACTTGACAATGACAGACCCTACATACAGGTCTGAAAAAACTCACGGAAGCCGTCGTCCAATAGAAACGTGCCTAGTGACGTTTTCTATGACGGGGGAAACCCATGACTCAACCGCCCGTGATAGGTGTAAGCTGCAGGCCTTGCTTAAGCTCTAACATGAATGTAGCGACCAACAAGACTTAAAGTCTAGCCCTTCTATCAAACCCACACTAGCGAAAGGTTCACACATCGTATCCCCATCATATGTTTGTAAAAAAAAATACAGTCCCTCCCAGGAGGGACTTTTTATTTCTCATAATCAAAATCATATGTTTGGGCCGGGAAGGGAACAGGGGGGGACCACAGAGGGAAAAAGTCATTTTCAGCGACGCCTGCCACGAGCCGCTCGGGACTTGCCACCCCGGGGAGCCCCGGAGGGACGGTAAAGGATAGGAGGCTGGTCACGATGATCCCTACCGTCACCTCCGGGCGTAGATGGGCCGGCTGCAGTGGCGGAGGCGCCCTCTTTCCTACTGGCCTTCTTTGCCGAAGGTCCACCAGTGGCGGTGGTAGCAGCGGCGGCTACGGCGGCGGAACCCAGACGACGAGCCTGCCGTCTGACTCCACCGGCGACATGGGGTGGGGGGAAATGAGGCTGGAGCACGGAACGCTCCTCCTGCATCTCCCTGCAGGTCGAGGTCATCAACTGCAGTGCCGACCCGAAAAGTCCAGTATCGGAGAGGGGTGCCGTCAGAAGTGGAGTCCTCTTCCTTTCCGGCACACGCGCCTGCTCCAGCTAAAGGCGGCGCTGGACTAGAGTGGCCAGGGTGCATACTTTCCCAGCGGCGATGGCCTGCGGCTGGATCAGATGCAGGATGGCTCCTGCCGACTGGGCGAGCTGATCATGTTGCAAATCGGTCAGCTCCGTACCGCCCGTCAGTATCCCGGACATGAATCTCGCCAGCTGCGCGATGTTAGAAGTGGCAGCCAGAGATTTAGTCGCGGAGATAAATGACTGGTCACTCCAGAAAGCCAACCGCCTCGCCGATTTCCCTTGGGGAACCGGCTTTCGTAACGGCTCCCACACCACCTCAGGACAAAGGAGAGCTGCCATCGGCCTATCAAGCCGAGGCACCCCCTCCTTCATGCCGTCTACCAAACCCACCACCCTCGTGACTCGCACGTAGGCGGGGGTGAGGCCCATGATGTGGGAGACCACCTGTCCCTGACGGACGTAGGCCTCCATCGAGGGGAAAAATGGACAGACAACG
Source organism: Notolepis coatsorum (assembly GCF_963971535.1). Classification (NCBI taxonomy): domain Eukaryota; kingdom Metazoa; phylum Chordata; class Actinopteri; order Aulopiformes; family Paralepididae; genus Notolepis; species Notolepis coatsorum. The sequence goes on along the minus strand of NC_140165.1, from coordinate 82,344,930 downwards.
CCCATCTCTCTCACAGGACGGCGTTGCCATAGATGACCTATGAGATCATCAGGAACAGGAACAGGCAGTGGCTGCGGCAGCGGCACGCCGTTTGCGACTGCCGCCGCCGCCATGAGCTCGGGGAACAAAGCATGCAGTTCCCCCTGCATACTTTCCCCCACCAAGCTCGCGTCCCTCACATACAGCAGACTACCGGTTAAAGAGCCACATTCTGATGTGGCTGATAGCATGGCATCCCGCCGCCGAGTCGGAGGTTCTAACCCAACATCCGCGTACGAGGAACCCCAAGGAGACCTATCACCCCCCTCCAGTGTTACCTGGACGGGCGGCGGACATGTCTCCACCGGGGCATCGAACAAGAACCCGTCCGCTTCTACCATGTAGTCCTCTGTTTCCATTGGCCATGGAGAATCAGACGCATCCTCATCCGGCTCCAGCAACTCACCAAAACCAGGCCGTTCGCGTCTACAAGCCACCATCTTACGACGGGAGCGAGCCGACGCAAAAAGTTTGCGTCTCAAATCCTCCGCCACCAGAGGAGCCGGCCGCCCAACAGCGGACGACTCTCCGGAGGCAAAGGAACCAGAGCCGGAACCAGGCCATCACACAGGAGACGGCGCTGGTGCACCAGCTCCTTGGAGAGGCAAACTATCTATCGGACGCCTACCGGGCGCGGCTGCCGACCACGAAAGAGGCCTCAACCCCGCTCCAAGACGCACGACAGAGGAGGCAATGGAGAACCGCTGGTGAAGGGTAACGTTGCTAGCGCGACCCTCCGAGGTAAACATTATGACTTAGCTTTTTTCTTTTAAAATTTATGAGAGAAAGAAAAAAGCAAGAAAAAATGTAAACACAGCTAAAACAACCTCGTCAAGTGATGTATACAACAGGCACTTCCTTGTGGTGAAAGTGAAGAAGGAGGCGAGTAGGTGACCACACACCTGCTTATGAAGGTAGCGGATAGGGGTGTGGCGGATGTTGGTATGTAAAGGTACATTGTGGATTTTTATTCAGTGCATGTGCACGAAGTGAGGTTAGTGCAGATGACGCTGAGCGGCAGCCAGTATGATATAGAACCCTTTCACTGCGACACGAAAAAGGGTTAACCCTTTCACTGTGACAATACAGAGGGTTAACCTTTCACGACCACACTACAGAAGGTTAACCATTTCACTACCACACTACATAAGGTTAACCCTTTCACTACCACACTACAGAAGGTTAACCCTTTCACTACCACACTACAGAAGGTTAACCTTTTCACTACCACACTACAGATGGGTAGCCTTTCACTACCACACTACAGAAGGTTAACCCTTTCACTACCACACTACAGAAGGTTAACCCTTTCACTACCACACTACAGAAGGTTATATTTCGTATTGGCATTGCGTCCCGCTCTTAAGCCATACCGAGATATACCTCATCTCATGTACCTAGTGTACTCCATCAACGAATAAACAAAAATACACCCATCACCTGCCAGGCCCTGCCCCTAGTGGCGTACTATAAGGTACTAGGCGTGGCCACCACTCACTCTTCCTCTATTTTCGTTTCCATCATAGCGGATGCAAGACGCCCTATGCAACTAGTTGATATGAAAAGTTTAGAGAAATTAGGTTTGAGTGCTTACAGAAGATTTGCCTACCCCTGAAATCTTCGCGGTATGTTCTGGCGGTTATGCGACTCTGCAGCGGGATGCATTTTCGATGCATCTCAGCGTCGAGGTCTGTAGTCTCCTTGTCTTGTTGACAGCAGACAGGGACAGCGTGTGAGGTGTAGCTATCGAGCTACCTCGCACAAGGTAGGACTTACGCCACTAGGCATTATCGCTGGTGTTAGTAAATGCTGCTTGTTGTGAGTTGTATATTGCGCCAGGGGCAGGATGTTTGGGTAAACGTCCCTCTAAGAGGTGGACGTTTCCCAGGCTGTCCTGGAGCGCGCTGCTAATACTAAATGCTATAAATGCTGGGTCAATGTTCTACTGTTCCCCGCTGTGGGATGTCACTAGGCATGACAAATGCTGGCGTTTGTGATGTGCTCGAGTTGTTCCGAGAGACAACCGAGTGTGTATTGGCGCAAGCGGCGGGATATCTGGGTAAACGTTGTTGTTTTCCCCGTTATCCTGGAGCGCGCGGCTAACGCTATGCTATATTGGGCTACTGTTTTCTGTTCTGTCTCTCTGCTACGGGAAGGTCTGTCTATTAGGGATGGGTATCGTTAGGATTTTATCGATACTACTACACTTATCGATACTGCTTAACGGTTCGGTACTTTATCGATACTCTTATCGGTTCTTTTTGGTTCTTTTTTTGCAAGAAAAAAAGACAATTAATTAAGAACAGAATCAACATTGCTTTATTATTTATAAATACAACTTTATAAATAAGTATTATAAATAAATATAATTTCTTCAGCAACAGCAGCAGCAATGTTCTTTTATATAACTTTATAAATAAATATAATAAATGAATATAATTTCTTCAGCAACAGCAGCAACAATGTTTTAAATGTGTCTGACTCTGAATTATAGACTTTTTATAATAAACAACAAATGCAAAAGGCTAACAGAACTGTGACACTCGTTCACCCTATCCTCTGTCATCCTTCCTCTAGCTGCTAGGGTGAAAGGACTTTGGGTGGTGGAGGGAGGTAGAGGGAAGATGTGTGGTGGCCCTGGGCTCACTGGCCTGGGACACATTGGTGGCTGACGCCTCAGCTTGACGATCTATAAAAAGTTTAGATTGTAGTATTTGTAGCTAAACAATTATTTTGTTTATTAGCCTATTTGTAATAATTCGTTATTAGCCTAGGAAACTCCGTATCTTGGCTTACCGGCGGCAGTGGACGTGGATGCAGATGGAACACTGCGCGCAAGGCAGTCGAATACGCGCATTTCTGCACACTAATATCATGTTTTGCCAACAGATGTTTTGATAAATTGCTCGTATTGCCACCCTTACTGGCAAATGTTTTGTTGCACTTGTGGCAACGTGCGTTGTATATCCATACTTTCTTTAGAACGCTTCGCTCTATCCGCCATCACGAGTCACGGTGCATGCAGACTTCAGAGCTGTCTGTGTGCAGTGCGCTTCAGCACGGAGAACTTTCATTAAGGAGTACCCGTATGTAGCACTACTAGCGAGCGACTCGCGAGGAGTGTGTGTAATAATGACTCGCTGTGGCTCGCTTCTCGTGCAGAGACAGAGAGAGGATAGATCGTTTGCAACTTTTAAATAATAATAATAATAATAATAATAATAATAATAGTATCGATAGCAGTACCGAGGACGTCGGAGCTTATAAATACTCCGGTATTTTCTAATATAGTACCGGTTCCCGTTTAAAACCGGGGTCCGGGGGGCATCCCTACTGTCTATACTACGGTCTTCCCTCCTCTCAACCATTCATGCTGACGGTCAATCGGTGTCTACTGGGGGAGTATTGTGGGGGGGCTTTGTTTACCTTCATGGGTAAATGGGCTGAGGTCTAGGGCTGGTGTGCTGTTGTGAATATTATGAATGAATGCGGGACTGGTTCTCTCTGGTCCGCAACCCCTTAACGTTGTGTGCATGGGCTTGCCCATTCTACAGTATTTTTCGTGGTGTTAGTTCATTTATTCATTAACCCCTTCATGGTGCACACCACAGTGGAGGTTGCTGGTTGCAACCACCACTGGTGCTCCGTGTTAGCATCAGTCCTTTGCTTTTGACATGTTGAAACAGTGCCCCGCCCGGCCGACACCATGAGGTGGGTTGGCCCGGCGAGTGGCTGGTGGGCTGCTAAAGCCTGTACCGCCACGGTATGGAATTGGCAGCGATTAGTAACTGTGTTTCGAATTGCTGTTTTTTTCGATCAAAAAATGGTGTCTGGTGGCGGGGCCTTGAGGGCCAGCCGACGTCGACACATCGCGCGAGGTTGTTGACGTTATTAGCTTTGACCTAGCCGCAAGCTATAACCGCTCAGGGCTCCCCTCTCCGCAGAGGATCTTGGTCTTCCGCTGGAGCGCGGGCGGTATTGTCCTTGGCCCCACACCGCCTCAAGAGAGAGCACGGCCTCGTCAGCCGCAATGACGAGGCCCTCGACAGGCGGCCATGTTTTCCCCCGCCAGAGGTATCCTGGGCGTTGAATCGACAGGTGTCCACAAGGCCGACAGCCTTGGCGGCAGAGGGATCGGCCATGTTGGATGAGCTCGGCTTGGAATATACAAGCCGTCAACGTCCTGCCGCAAGCAGCCCGCTCTCCGATCACTCCCTCTCCCAACACCAGCTGAAAAAGGGGCTCTGATGTTTCCTTTGGCTGCGGGCTGCGTGCCTTCGTTGAAGCGCGTGTGCGGCCCCACTTTTCGCTTCTCATGGGGACAGGGGCTGACACCCAGTTGATGGCTGAGCCTGGGTCTGTCCATGAGAATGTTGTGCTGTCAAGCGGCTCCCACACCATAAGCTGTGTTGGTTGAGCCTGGTGTTACGTCTGTCAACTATAAGTGTTGTCAGCAGGGGGGCTCGAAACCTTTTTGAGGCACACAGTGCGGGCTTCCCCGACCTCGCCTTCGCCAGGCCAGGTATCATGTTGGTGCCTCCCACTCCTGCGAGATCGGCAGTGGTCTGAAAAGAAGAGGTGCGCGTGATTTAGGTGGTAGTAATATCACTACAGGGCTACGTGTGTAGGAACCCATGGGGTCCTCACGCCTTGCATGTCCGGCTGCAGAACAACTCCTCAGCATGTTCTGGAGGGGTGTTCAGTGGGGGGGCTTTTGTCACCTAGATTGATGTCAGCTTCCCCCGTATAAAACCGGCCCTTTCTGTCGGGGTCCCCCCTTGGGTGCGATTGCCTCGTGGGTAGTGTCAGGTTCCGACCCAACTCCACGGAACGCTTTGCTCGCACGGGTCCAGGGTTGGCTACGCACAGCGGGTGGGACCGGGCCGCCTATCTACAGTTCCTGGCAGACCTGCGCCACATGGCGGCGGGTGCGTTGGGAGTGTCATCACATATGGCTACAGCAGTACCATATGTCGAGGTGGATGGAGAGAACGCTGAGGTGGGGACTTGTATTTACACAGACCCTATTGTCAGGGTCACCAGCAGTGACAGCTCTGGTCAACGAGATCCAATCTCTGTGGACGATGCAAGCCATCGTCGTGGCGTTTTCCTCCCGGTGTTCTCTGGTGCCTGAGAAATCGGGAGGGGGGGGTGTCAGACCCATGCTGGACCTGTCCCATGGGAAGGTTCGGCATTTTTTGGATTGTCTCCTACCTGTTGAACACTGTCAGGTGGGGGTCTGGTTCTCCTCCATAGACCTGTAGGATGCGTATTCGCATCTCCGATCTTCCATCCTAGGGCTTACCTACGCTTCCTTTGCAGGGTTAGCGTATGAGTACCAGAGGCTGCCGTTCGGTTTTCTCTGGCTCCCCGCATCTTCACCAAGTGCGTGGAGGCAGCACTGGGGCCTCTGCGTCGTCAGGGGTTACGAAGTGTATTCTGCCCTGACGACGTTCTGGTCCTTGGCGGTCAAGGTGGATCGTCAGGTCTCGTACCAGGCAGGTTCCTACCAGCCTGGGGTTTGCTGTAGACTGGAAGTAGAGTACTCCTCTTCCCAGTCAACGGTTGGAGTGCTATGGGCATCCCTCTCAGAGCGTGTTGTCGACACGCTCGGGAGGTTCCGTCCTAGGACGGTTACGGCGCTGTCCGTGATACGCCTGCTCGGTATGATGGCATCTGCTCATTCCGTGGTCCCTCTTGGCCTCCTCTTCACCCCAGGAGGGGGTTACGGAGGTGGGTTTCCAGTATGGAAATAGACCCGGTTGGAAATAGACCCGGTGAGAGGCAAGTGGAAGCAGCTAAGGTTCCCGTGTCAGTACTGGGGGACCTCGCCCTGGGGGGGTCCTCACCAGGGGGGTCCCCATGGGCAGTAGGCTGTCACACGTCACGTTTTTCACCGACGCCTCCCTCGCTGGAGACGCGTCGGACCAACGCAGTAGGGGGCAGCTGGCAAACCGTGCTGCCCGGTCTGCGCTACGTTCAATGTGTTGGTATTGAAAGCGGTCCTTCTGGTCCTCAAACGGTGTTGATCAGGACGGACAATACGACGTCAGTGTCGTATATCGACAGACAGGGAGGAGTACGCTCCCCCCGTCTGCACCGGGCGGCTGGCTATGGGCGTTCTCCATCTGCGCGGCCTGAGGGCTCTCCACATCCCGGCAGGGTGAATGTGGGTACAGGTGTAATGTCGCGGGGCGGTCCTCACCCTGACGGGTGGGGATTACGTCCGGACATAGTCAGGCAGGCCTGGGACCGATGCCGTGCCGCCTGGGATTTTTTCCCCATACATCTGTTAGGTCAGTTGTTGGGGCGGGTACGTTGAGCGCAGGTCCTTGATCCTGATTGCGCCGGACCAGGGCGCAGCTGTGTGGTTCCCGGTCCTGATCCAGCTCTTGGTATCCCGTCATGGCCTGTTCCTTGGTCATCGCGGGCCCTCTCTCAAGTGCATGGGTCTCTGTGTTAATTCCCTGTGCTGGGCCAGCTGCTGGTGGGTTGGCTGGTGAGAGGGTGAGTGGGTGAGTGAGTCTGGAGAGGATGGATCCTTCTGTGGTTGGTACCATCCGGAACGCGCATGCTCCTTCCACTATCGCGGGTTACGCAGGTAAGTGGCGTATTTTCCAAGAGTGGTGTAAGGCCACCCTCTTGTGAAGCGTTTCCTGCTTGGCGTTGACGCCTTAAGCCGGTGAAACGCTCTTTGGCTCTGAGCTGGGATCTTCAATTGGTCCTCGGTCGGTTGTCCTTGGCCCCGTTTGAGCCTCTTGAGCAAGCACTGTTGGAACGGCTGTCGTTCGAAGACTGCGTTCTTGCTGGCCATCACCTCCGCTAAAACGCGTGGGTGTGCTTTGTGCTCTCTCGGTACGGCCAGAGTGCCTGTCTTTTCGTTCCGATAGCGGTGCCACTCTGCGGCCTAATCCAGCCTTCGTGCCTAAAAATATCCGGAGTGCTTTCTGCTCCAGGGATATTATGGTTCAGGCGTTTCATCCGCCTCCTCACGCTAGTGAGTTGGAGGCGGGCCTTCACCTGTCATGTCCAGTCTGGGCTTGGGGGTTACCTCAGCCGTACTCAGGGCCTCAGGGCTACCGTTCAGTTGTCTGTTACGGTGGCTCTCATGCTGGTAAGGCACTATCGAAACAGCGCCTGTCCCATTGGTTGTGCGAGGGCATTGCCCTTTGCTACACGTTGGCCGGGCTGGCTCCCCCTGGGGGCGTCAGGGCGCACTCCACTCGTGGGGTGGCAGCCTCTGCCGCTCTGCTGGGTGGGGCCTCGGTGGAGGACATCTGTGCTGCAGCTTCATGGTCCTCCCCGGGTCCCTTCGTAAGGTTTTACCTCATGGACATGACCGGGGGTTCTGTCTCCCAGGCGGTTCTGAGGTCTGTGGCCTCTCCTGCTTCCCGTCCTTTGGTGGGGTAGCAGGGGTGTGTGGGTATGGGCCACAGTGTGTTGTGTCACACGTGGTTCCGCCTGTGCTGTGTGTTCAAGGGGTTCTAGTTCCCTCTTGTTCGCAATCGGGTGGAGTTGACTGCGCCCCCTCTTCATTAGGAAGGATGGGGTGACGGGACTCCCCTCCCCCTTGATGTGGGCTTACGGGTCCTCAGGGGGTGCATCTGTCGGGCCTCGCGTCCGCTCTACCCCATATCTCGGTATGGCTTAAGAGCGGGACGTGATATAGGGGAGCTCCAGTAGCTCACCACGTACCGCGAGTGCTATTTCAGCGCCGTGGACAACCGCGCTCGCGCGGATCTGGGGCTGAGCGCGTTCGAATCCCGGACGGCAGCCGTGCCTTTCCCAGAGTGTCTTTCCCCCCCATCTGAACCCTTTCAGCCTGCTTCTGTCGGTCGAACTTGACCAAGTATGAATGCGAAGAAAAAGCGATAAACGCTAAAAGAACCAGGTGACTGGTCAAAGTTTTAAAAAAAGAGCGGGACGCGATGCCAATACGAAATATAACGACAGGTTATGTATATAACCTAGTTATATGAGTACTGGCTAAGCGTCCCGCTCTTAGCGTGCCCTGAGTTCCCTTGGGGAATCTTTTCTTTGGAAACGATTTTTTCCGAGGAAGAGTGAGTGGTGGCCAGGCCTAGTACCTTATAGTACGCCACTAGGGGCGGGGCCTGGCAGGTGATGGGTGTATTTTTGTTTATTCGTTGATGGAGTACACTAGGTACATGAGATGAGGCATATCTCGGTATGGCTTAAGAGCGGGACGCTTAGCCCTTTCACTACCACACTACATAATGTTAACCCTTTCACTACCACTACAGAAGGTTAACCTTTTCACTACCACACTACAGAAGGTTAACCCTTTCACTACCACACTACAGAAGGTTAACCCTTCACTACCACACTACAGAAGGTTAACCCTTCACTACCACACTACAGCAGGTTAACCTTTCACTACCACACTACAGAAAGTTAACCCTTTCACTACCACACTACAGACGGTTCTATGTCGTTATGGCTTGCTCAGCACCTGTCTGCATATATCTCGCTTCAGCGTATATACACTGAATAAAAACTTCCACCATGTACCTTTACATGCCAGCATACCTTCATAAGCAGGGGTGGGGCCACACACTCATCTCCTTTGCAAATTTCATCCACAAGCGAGTGCCTGCTATATGCCCACTTGACGTGGAGAAAAATATTTAGTCTGAGGAAAGGAAAACAGAAGAACAAGGAGATACGTTGACATCATATCTTTATTTTCTCTCTCACTATTTTCGAGAAAATACGGCGATATTGTCTTCATTACTGGAGTGTCTGGATCATTCCGACCTTCAGCGGCTTTTTCGTATTAGGAGCTCACGCCACTGACATGCTTCCCAGCTACAGTTCTCCTTGCTGCGGCTGGATGGGGTTACCCTCCAGCAACACAGCTGGACTGTAGGACGCACCGACTGTTGTGAGAAGCGGTTGTTTCCAGGTTGGGTATGTACTGTTTTGCTTGCGAGCTCTGGTTGTTGTTGATGCTGTGGGGGTTAGCTAACAATTTACGAAACGCAGACTCCAGGCTAGGGTCCTCTGCTCGGCTTAAACGGCGGTCGGAGGATCTTGGTCTGACGCCCATGATGGTTAATCTAGTGGGCCGCGACTAGATCCTGGTGATGAAGCAGATGCTTCTCTGTCCCGTGCGCCTGTAGCTGTTCCGCAACCGTTCCTACTTCCGGGGTAGGCCTGATTGGCCCCGACAGGCACGTGACCCGCCGTGGCCACGCCCCACGGCAGCCCCAGGAGCAAGCACGCTACTGCTGGAGATCGGTTCGCCTTTCACATCGCTGCCGTTGGCGAAAGCAGACAAATTAATGACTAATTCGGTCAGAAATAACGTAACTAATAACGTTAGTAAGCACTGCTTATATGCTTATTATGTCTGCGGGGTACAGTAAACGTTTCTCCCGGTACATTCTGAAGAGCACACCGCTGTATGTTGGAGAACCAGCGGTCTTCCTCACTCGAGTGAGACTAAAGCCGTGCACAGCTCAGCCCTGTGAGACGCTTATGTCTGCGGGGTACAGTAAACGTTTCTCCCGGTACATTCTGAAGAGCACACCGCTGTATGTTGGAGAACCAGCGGTCTTCCTCACTCGAGTGAGACTAAAGCCGTGCACAGCTCAGCCCTGTGAGACGCTTATGTCTGCGGGGTACAGTAAACGCTTCTCCCGGTACATTCTGAAGAGCACACCGCTGTATGTTGGAGAACCAGCGGTTTTCCTCACTCGAGTGAGACTAAAGCCGTGCACAGCTCAGCCCTGTGAGACGCTTATGTCTGCGGGGTACAGTAAACGTTTCTCCCGGTACATTCTGAAGAGCACACCGCTGTATGTTGGAGAACCAGCGGTCTTCCTCACTCGAGTGAGACTAAAGCCGTGCACTGCACAGTCTCTAACAGTGTAACAGTAAGAAGCATTTTGGATAAAAGTATTCTGTACTTCTGTATGACAACAATGTATGCCTTTCAAATGTTAAATGATTAAATGATACACAGCGAAATCTACGCTCTCGCCTCTCATCCTGCTTTCGCCAACGGCAGCGATGTGAAAGGCGAAGCGAACTCCAGCAGTAGCGCGCTTGCTCCTGGGGCTGCCGCGGGGCGTGGCCGCGGCGGGTCACGTGCCTGTTGGGGCCAATCAGGCCTACCCCGGAAGTAGGAACGGTTGCGGAACAGCTACAGGCGTCCCGTGCAGGCCCCATCTTTCATATACAAATGAAAGTATACCCTAACGAGGAAATGTGGGCATAGGATCTTCTTTATCGGGAGTTCCATGCTCAAAGGGCCCCGCTGTATGTCTGGATCACCGTTGACAACTGTGTTCTGACATTCTTTTTCTTCCCTGTTAGGGGAGGGATTGGGACAGCGGCCTGTCTGAAGTGTGGCTTGTTATGTCATTGTGTACAGTTCAGGTGATAGCTGCTTAGCTTGCGTGCTAGTTTGTGGACTACTGTGTTAGCCAGTCAGCTGTTAGCTGCGCAGCTGTTAGCTGCGGCGTTAGCTCGCTGTGTTTACCAGGCTAGTAATCGTTAGCTTGTTGCTATCAGCCGAACGGCTGTTAGCTTAATGCTACACTGTTGAACGTTTTCTGTGACTATAACATAATAATAATAATAATAATAATAATAATAATAATAATAATAATAATAATAATAATAATAATAATAATAATAATAATAATAATAATAATAATAATGACTTGGATTTATATAGCGCTCTTCATGAGACCCAGAGCGCTTCACAGAGTCCATTATTCGTTCATACACAGTCATACCGGTGGTGGTAAGCTACAATTGCAGCCAGAGCTGCAACATGCCTTAAACACTCTGACTACGACGTCATCTTTGACAGAGGATGTTAGTCGAACCTACCGGGAGCCCGGCCGGCGAGGACTGCGTCAACATGGGGAACCGTAGCGGCTGGGTGGCGCTGCGACGCTGCCCTTGTCGTCAACACAGGAATGCTGTGTTCAACGTCGGTGCCCCGTTAGCCAGATTGCAGTTCGCTTGGCCTGCGCTCAGGGTAGGAAGGTCCCGACCGGACCTTAAACACTTCTTCTTCCTTCCCTTCTAAATGTTTTGTAATAACGATGTTTTCCAAAACGGGTGTTGCTGCAATACATTGAGGATACGACGCGTGTTGTGTGTGAATTGTCTTGTCACTGGTATGGCTTCTCTCTCCATAGAAATCGGGTTGTTGTTTTACATGTGTAAAAATGTGTGAGGATTCGCCTGTTCCCTGGACCCTTTTTCCTGTGTTTTCCCTGTCTACTCTCCTCAACAGCCCCCACCCTTGCGATGATTTACTCTCCTCTACTCTTCACCAGCCCCCACCCTTGGACATCCTTGATCCTCTACCTTCACGCACCTGTTGGGAGTTTGCAATCACCTCGGGAGAGTACATAGGTTGCAGACTCCCCTCCAGTCCTTGTCGGGTCGTTCTGTGTTCTGGACTCTGTATCTGTGTTCATTGTTCATGGAGTTCTGGACGTTACCATTCTGTACGTCACCATCACCTGCCGCGTCTCCGGCGTGAGACCACGGCTCAGCCGTCACCACCTGTCGCCGTTTGCCTGGAGTGGGACACCGTCTTCGCTCTCTAATTCTCTACGGGAGGTTTTCCAGTGTTCCCACTCCAGACGTCAAGGCGGCTCGTCATCGCTCCCGATTCCACGGGAGGAAGGCGTCTCTTCGTGATCCTCCTTCCTGGGGTGAGGCTCGTCGTCGCTCCCTAGTATTCCACGGGAGGACGGCGTGTGCCCATCCCGTTCCCCTTGGACCCAGGCTCGTCGTCACTCCCTAGTATTCCACGGGAGGATGGCGTGTTCCCATCCCGGTCCCCTGGGACCCCCTTTGTTCTGCGCTGCCCGTCTGCAGCATCCGAAGAGGAGGAGGAGTGTCCCCATGCCAGGCCTCCGCCGTCGGGCCCCTGTTCCCGTGCCAGGCCTCCGCCGTTGGGCCCCTGTCCCCGTGCCAGGCCTCCGCCGTCGGAACCATGTCCTCATCCCTGTAAGCAGCTCTGGCCCTCGCCCTGTCCAAGGCCTTAACCCTGTTCTCTGTCCCTGTCTCCAGCCCGCCTCTCCGGGCCTCTGTCCCTGTCCCCCTCTCCAGTGCCCCTGGTCCTGGCCCTGACACTTAGCCCTGGCCCTTAGCCCTGGCCCTTAGCCTTAGTCCCTTAGCCTGTTCGCCTCTTAAAGGCACAGTGCCGCATTTTCCATATTTCCTTGACTCTAGTGTTTTTGTGTTTTCCCTTAAAGGGACTGTGCCGCTTTTTGTTCTATAATAAATATTTGCCCTGTTTTGGCTTACTCTCATACCTGTCTTGTGTTGTGCGATTGGGGTCGGTTACAAACCATAACAAAATGATCTGGTTAGTTGTGTTGAGAACATGTGTGTTCATGTACCGTGAACTCACAACTAAGGGGGTTCATTAACCTATAAAGCTATGCTTAGTGACATATGAGTGAAGAATGAATTATTTTCTCAGCCTGTAATGACAATGAACAGTGTGTTCACATATTAATATAATTGAGGATTCTGTATTCTCTCGTTATGAAAAACGGCGTTCCTCTGTAGCAAGAGTGTACTTGCCATTTTTGTTGTGATAAAGGGTTGTGTGTGTCTTGTGATCTACAACTGGGTTAGGTTTGGCCACAGAAGCACATGTGTAAGTCTGGTACCGGGGCTCTTAAGGGGGCCCTCTCTATTCTGTGTTTTTTCCTTAGTAAAAATCAGATAGCAGGTTAGCACATGAGCTGTGTGAAGCTGTTAGACACTTCATGTAGCAGGCTATGACTGTGTCATGCTCTACTTGTCATTACATCGTATCATGGGTGTGGGGTCGTAAAGGGGTGAACTGGTAATCCTTTCCTCCCCCTTTTTGATTAGTCAGGGGTTAAAACCTTCTGTCCTTCAAGGTTCCTGTCACGTTGCTGTTCGGCACGTTACAGGGTAAGAGGGGGGGGGGGGGGAGTTTCCTGGTCCCACACCCTGGAAGATTGGGCGTGTGCACCGCAGAAATTCCCCCGCCATAGAGTACGTCACTGTGCGCGTCTCTGTTGGTAAGACTTCCGTGAGTTGTTCAGGTCCATGTGATGGATCTGTTTCAGGGAGTTGTCAGAGCTCCTCCTCACGAAGCTCCTCCTCGGGCCTTCTGTGAGTTAGGACGCCTCCTCAGAGTTCAGAGCCTCCTCCTCAGATTGTCAAGGTGGGTAGAACTTCAAAAAGGAGTTCTGCTCTATTATGTGTGTATTCGATTCAATTCGATTATTGAGTGTGTATTGGTTCAGTGCCTCCTCCTCGGAGAGTCTAACCCAAATATTACATAGCTCAATGTTGCAATATATTCTTTTCAATCTATACAGCTTGCATGGGATGTCTCTCTGGGGATTTCCGTCTCCTCCCTATGGCGAGGATGGTGGGATGTAAAAATGTTAAAAAAATTTACCCTCAGCTGCGTCACGTGGGATTCATGTCAGTCTGTGTTCTTTCTTTTTTGAATAAAAAGAGGAAGGTACATGAAGCACGACGGCTCCGTGTCGTTCTCCCAGGCGACTTGGAGGAACAATGTTTGGTGTCTTGCTAGACTATCCATTGATGTGTTTGGGTCTCGACGCATACATAGTGCTGGCTCAGTGTGCTTCTGTTAAAGAATCACGCAGGGGCTAAGTGCGCCTTGGTTGCTTGTTAAAACAGCGTTTTTATAGGGCAACTGGGATGGAGTTTTGTCTCTTCCGAGCGCCAGTTACTAGGTTGTCTCGATGAATTCTCGTTCATATCTGGGGGATGTTAACGGAATAGATCAGAACATAGGTAGAGGGGTCTCACGCCCTTGGGGTGGGCCACTGAGCACGGTCCAAATGGGACCGTCTGGGTGGCGCCCTCTTTTCATGTTTTAGATCGACACGCATACCTACCCCCTCTCCTGGAGTGGGCATGTCGGTGTGGTTAGGACACGGGACTGGTCTGGTCACGCTGGTCCAGGTCAGTTAACCCGTTGTCCGCCGGGGATGCAGATCTGCTGTTCTGGTACCCTGAGGGACTTGTGCTTTTTTCGGGGGGAAAAATGCCGCGTCGGTCCGGGTGTCACAGGGTTAGGCGTTATGGAGACCCTTTGTTGGGTACATGTTGTACTCTGCACTATCGTAATGGCTTACGGCCATACCAACCTGTACACGCCCAATCTCGTCCGATCTCGGAAGCTAAGCAGGTTCGGTCCTGGTTAGTACTTGGTTGGGAGACCGCCTGGGAATACCAAGTGCGGTGTGCTTAGGGCTGGTTCTCCATTATTTTCGCTCCTCTCTCACGCGTGGCGAAGAGGGGCCTGTTGGGGTGGTCTTGGACCTCCTCTGGTAACCCTGTGCTTCCCGTGCCGCCGGGCCCGGTCGGTCCGAAGTAAAGTTTCGTTGATACCGTAGGCCTGGGATAACCCTTTTTTGAAAACTGAAACACTTGTACTGCGGTATAGCCAGTGTATACCCGCAGGTGTGTTTTGGAGTTTTTTCTTGAGGGGTTATAGGAACAACCACCGTCTGTACAGAGAGGGTGGTTGATTCCCTGGTGTGTTGGAGCAGAGTCAACTCCCGGGTTACCCGGTTGAGTGTGCCCCTGCACGTTCATGACGTCTGCCAATCATGTCAGCCTTCTCTGCCTCGACCCCTCTGGGTGGGTTTTTTTTAATGGAGGCTTCGTCATGGTGATCAACAACGCCAGTATACACCCCTTCCGCCGGGGGGGCTGTTTTCAGCTGACTCCTTTGGCGCCTGTCTCGTCCGCAGTGCTCCAGGCTCAGGTTACAGCCTGTTGCCTGGTTTCCCCGGTGCGCTGCCTGCTTCCGTTGGTTAACCTTTTGAGTGCTTACGGCCATGCTGACTGCCTGTTCTGCAGGGTCAGTGTGCCAGGCGGTGTGCTATTGGGGGGAAAGGGCCCGCTCTTGGAGGGGCCTTATCCGAATACGCTGGCGATGTGGGGGGCGGTGTCACTAAGTGACCACCTGGTGGGGTCTTGATGCCTGGCGTCATTGACCTCTCCGGGCCCCCTTTTTCCAGGGGATCCAGTCCCTTCAGTGGGTCTGGGTCTTCCTTCGCGCTCCGCTGCTACGGCCTTGCCACAGGGTTGGGTTTGCTCTTGACCCCGTGATTTTGGGGGCAGTAACGAGGTTGTTCCTTCCGTTCGTTCCCGGGTGGCATGCGGGTTGTGTGTGTGTGTAGTCGTGGGGTCAAGCCACGGTCTGCTCACCCTGTGCGTTGAGTTGCTTGAGTGCCTCTTCGCACGGTCGGATCCGTCGCCCTCCCGCGAACCTCCAATAGGGGGGGTATCCTCCATTAGGGAGGGTCGGAGGGGCTCGGTCCTCCCCGGTCTGATGGTTGTGGGGGGCCTCAGCGGGGTACATTTGTCGGGCTATGGCTCCCGCTCAGCCCCTGTCATGCAGACAGGTGCTGAGCAAGCCATAACGACATAGAATGAAGGGTTATGTATATAACCCAGTTCTATGAGTTATGGTGCGCTCAGCACCTGGACGCCGCTGCGGCTCTTGATTTTTCATTGTGGTGAAATTTGTTGGGAAGGAGATGAGTGTGTGGCCCCACCCCTGCTTATGAAGGTAAGCGGATGGGGGTGTGGTCAGATGAATGCTGGCATGTAAAGGTACATGGTGGAAGTTTTTATTCAGTGTATATACGCTGAAGCGAGATATATGCAGACAGGTGCTGAGCGCACCATAACTCATAGAACTGGGTTATATACATAACCCTTCGTTAACTGTCTATAGTGTGGTAGTGAAGGGGTTAACCTTCTGTAGTGTGGTAGTGAAAGAGGTAGAACGCCATCAAACAGCGACCTGGAGGTAAAAGAGCCCCGGTTGGTGTTTAACTTTGTTTACATTATTGTTACGTGGAGTTTAGTAACTTATTATAGTGTGGGTTTCTCCAGACCGCTCTACCAGCAAGAGCAACCCACACATCAGAACAAAACAAGACAAGTAAACAAAGTGTAATAACCAACTAAGCCAGAACACAGATGCAGACGAAAACAGGCAGAGACGACGTGGAATCAGAGAAAACCCAAATGACGGCTGTATTTAATTAGAGAAGAAGAATACGGAAACCAGGTCTCTAGGCAGTCTCAGAGTAGTCAGACGAGCGGGCGGGTCGTAGCCGGGAACGGGTTCTCAAGCGGTCAGGGGAGTGAGCGAGTGGAGGGTAGTCAGACGAGCGGGGGGGTCGTAGCTGAGAGCGGGTTCTCAAACTGTCAGGGGATAAACACGGAGAGAGTGGTCAGGCAGGCGGAGGTCATACACAGGGATCCAGGACTCGGGAACAGGGTGTGGAGCCAGGTAACGAACTGCGAGCAAAGGAGGACAAGAAACGTTAGGTAAAGCAATAGAACACGGACTGACATGAGACAAGGCACGAGAATAATAATAAGAGAATAAGAGACTGGTAATAAGGAACTACGATCTGGCAGCCTCATGACATCTGAGCCAGGTTTACATAGCAATGGTAATCAGCTGGTAGATGTCAATCAGCTGCTTCTCCGGTGTCACACACCTGCACCCCATCATGTAATCAGAGAGAGGAAGAGAGGGAGAGTAGCTGGGTAGGGATAGAGTGGGATACATAAGGATTAAGGTGGACGGGAAGGGGCATGGAGGGGCATGACACAAAGTAATACAAAGCAGCACTAGAGTATATTGCCTCATGGTCGCTGTTTGATGGTTTTACAGATTCTACCTTTAATGATCCCGCAAACATTCACCTGTGTCTCTTTCTCTCCCTGTCTCTCTCTCTCTCTCTCTCTCTCTCTCTCTCTCTCTCTCTCTCTCTCTCTCTCTCTCTCTCTCTCTCTCTCTCTCTCTCTCTCTCTCTCTCTCTCTCTCTCTCTCTCTCTTTCTCTCTCTCTCTCTCTACCAGGAGAGAGAGTGCTGAGCTGTGGAAGGTGGTGTTAGGTTTGAATAACCTGGACCACCCAGGCGCACACAGCCAGAGCCGAGGGGTGCGTTCCATTATCGTTCACCCACGGTACAACCGGGCGGTGGTGGACTATGACATCAGTGTCATCGAGCTGGACTCTGAGGTGAGAGAGAAAAAGAGAGAGAGACAGAGAGAGTGAGAGAGAGACAGAGAGAGAGACAGAGAGAGAGAGGGAGAATGAGAGAGAGAGAGAGAGAGAGAGAGAGAGAGAGAGAGAGAGAGAGAGAGAGAGAGGGAGATACAGATGGTCACTGAAATTCTAGGATAGAATAGAATACAATAGAATAGAATCAGATTTAATTTTATTTGTGAAAATAGGATATAATAGAGCTGACTTGTGTGGATTGTTTCTAGGTAGAATAGACTCTATATGTAAGATAGTAATGTAAAATATATTATTATTATACAGGTAGAATAGACTATGTAAGATAGTATTGTAAAATATATTATTATTATTATTATTATTATTATTATTATTATTATTATTATTATTATTATTATTATTATTATTATTATTATTATACAGGTAGAATAGACTCTATATGTAAGATAGTATTGTAAAATATATTATTATTATTATTATTATTATTATTATACAGGTAGAATAGACTCTATATGTAAGATAGTATTGTAAAATATATTATTATTATTATTATTATTATACAGGTAGAATAGACTATATGTAAGATAGTATTGTAAAATATATTATTATTCTACAGGTAGAAGAGACTATATGTAAGATAGTATTGTAAAATATATTATTATTATTCTACAGGTAGAAGAGACTATATGTAAGATAGTATTGTAAAATAACAGCTTTTGATACTGTCAACCACACCATTCTCATCTCTAAACTCAATAGATATGGTGTTCAGGATATTGCCCTCAAGTGGTTTACTAACTACTTAGACAACAGAGAGCAGTTTGTGTCATCCAATGGAATGGATGGTCATCTGTCAAATCAAGGATCCTCTTCGGGGTTCCACAGGGTTCCATTCTGGGCCCTTTATTATTTTTATTTACATTAATGATTTGGCTATGTCCTGTAATACTCTACTTCCATTATTATTCGCGGATGACACCAATCTCTTAGCTACTCATCATGACTTCAAGTCCCTGATTGCATGCGTGAATGAGGAACTTGAAATAGTCTCTAACTGGTTTCAATGCAACAAGCTTACTCTAAATGTCAATTTTTTTTACTTCATGGTCTTCTGCAACAAAAATAAGTACTACCCTAAAGAAGAATCTAAAATATTAATTAATGGAAATGAAATTCTCCAAGTGCCTTTCACAAAATGTTTAGGAGTTACTATAGACGAAGGGTTAAATTGGCATAATCACATTGACAATGTCTGCAAAAAGTCAATGATGATGCTTGGAATTTGAGAAAGGTCTGCCCCATGATACTTCCCTCTGCCCATCTAACCTTGTATTATAGATTTTTATTTCCTTACCTTAACTAATGTAATATAGTCTGGGCTGCAACATATCCATCATATCTCAACAAATTAGTCATAATCCAGAAGAGGTTCCTCAGGATGATTTCCCACTACCAGATATGAACCATCTGCACCTCTGTTCCGCAAATATTCTCTACTATCAATTGACAAACTTAATACCCTTCAAACATGCTCATTCATATTCAAGTTCATTAACAATAGGCAAGATCTTCCTGATACCTTCCATAGTTTCTTCATCTTAAAATTTTTTTTTTTACTTAAAGGTGACATGTACTATAAATGTCATTTTTCAGTCTCTAGCATTGTATTATAGTAATAGGAGTTCGTATCAATGTGTTTTAGTGTCTAAATACCATATTGGCGGATTGCTCTGATTCAGCTCAGCCCCTTTCCTCCTCCAGTAAATCAGGCCATTTTGATTTGAACGGCTGATATACGTCATACGGCCGCTGGGTAGCGCACAGTGATGCGATTGGCTCTGTGGTTGGAGCTAATGCCCGCCCCCATTCTACCAAGACTAGACAGCGAGTGGAAGCCACTTCCTCATGCTGCGAGGCAGAGTGGGGCCCGACTCCTCTGCGTGCGCTCTGGAGGGAGAGAGGGAGAGAGAGATGGAGAGAGAGGGGGCACTTGGGGGGGGGGGGGGGACCTGCTGCGCGGCACACGCTGCACTCCCTCCGGAGTGTGTGCACTGCAGAGGTGTCGGGTTTTGCTCTGGAAGAAGCTCTCTCTCTCTCTCTCTCTCTCTCTCTCTCTCTCTCTCTCTCTCTCTCTCTCCCACCCCCCCCCCGCTCTCTCTCTCTCTCCCTCCGACTCTCCGAGTGTGTGCAGAGGTGTCGGGTTTCGCTCTGGAAGAAGCTCTCTCTCTCTCTCTCTCTCTCTCTCTCCCACCCCCCCCCCTCTCTCTCTCTCTCTCTCTCCCTCCGACTCTCCGAGTGTGTGCATAGGTGTCGGGTTTCGCTCTGGAAGAAGCTCTCTCTCTCTCTCTCCCACCCCCCCCCCCTCTCTCTCTCTCTCTCTCATCTCTCTCTCTCTCTCTCTCTCTCTCTCTCTCTCTCTCCCACCCCCCCTATCTCTCTCTCTCTCTCTCTCTATCTCTCTCAGTCTACCAGTAGCAGACTGTGTGGGCTGACTGTCACTCAAAGTGCTTATGGGCGGAGCCAGGCCATAACAGCCTGAAATCTTGAAGCTGGAAAATGATGGTTTTGAGTACTTGATTAGAAATATAAAACAATGCATTTAAAAAAAAAAAACTTACAGATGTCTAGATGTCACCCAAATAGTGCTAGGAATAGCAGTACATAGCCCCTTTAATTTTACTTAATAGACAATACAGTTCAACATACAAAATTATAAAGACATAGTATCAAATAGAAATAAATAAAAAATGTACATTGTTTTTTTACATTTCCATTTGTTTTCCTGTTTCCTTTTCACTCTTCTGTGATGTCGTTCTCTTTCTTCCTATATTCCTCCCACTTTTCCCATTTTGCCTCAAATTTCTCCTCTTGCAGCCTCAGCGTGATTCTCTCCATTTCCTGTATCCCCTCTATTATCTCTGTCCATTGTTCATTCGTCTGTGCTTCTACCCTGTACCACAGCTTAGTCAGTGCTTTCTTGGCTGCTACTAATAGTATCTTAATCAAATATTTGTCTTCTCCCTGAATGCCTTTCTGTGACAAGTTCCCTAGGTATAGTACTAGACCTGTCTGGGGTATTTCATAACCTACTATTTCATTTATTATCTCTCCTATCTTTTCCCAATAGTTTCTTATTTTCTGACATCCCCAGAATATGTGTGTGTGGTTCGCTACTTCTTGTCCACAATTTCTCGAACATGGTTTCTGTGCTGGTGTGTAATTGCCCTGTATTTCTGGTGTTATAAAGAATCTAATTATGTTTTTCGACCCAAACTCCTTCCATATCCTTGATCCTGTTGTTGATTGTTGTATCTTGTATCTCTGTTATCTCTATTTCTAACTCTTTCTCCCACTTTTCTTTTACATACAAGGTTATAATTCCCTTACTGTCCATTATTGCCTGATATAGTGCTGATATAACCCTCTCCTTCCTTCCTTCATATGATTTTACCATTATCCTAATTACCGGCATTTCTGTTCTTTGTCTCTGTCTTGTTTTATTTCTTTGTTATAGTAATCTCTAATCTGTAAATATCTAAAGTGGTCTCTACTCTCTAGTCCGAATCTTTCTTAAAATTTTTGTAGACTCTGCATCTCCCCTCCTTCTATCATTGTACATATTGCTGTTAGCCCCCCCCCCCCCCCCCCCCCCGTTCCCATCTTTTGAACCCATGGTCGCCTATCCCTGGTTTGAATTGGTTGTTGTCTGTTATCCATCTCTGTATCTTGGATTCTTTTTCTAGCTTGTATTTCTTTACTATTGTGTTCCATATGCTTATAGTGAATTTGGTAATTGAGTCCAGTAGTTGTTCCTGTCTTCTGAACAGCTCCCTATCTCCTATTAGTGCCTGCACTTCGAATCCCTCTCTTTTGGTTTCTATATCTTTCTATTTGGCTTCATAATTCACATTGCACCAGCATGCTACTGTCCTAAGCTGTGCTGCATAGTAATAGCCTTCTAAACTGGGTACTGCCATTCCTCCTTTCTCCTTTGGTAGTTGTAGAGTCGCATATCTGATCCTTGGTCTTTCCCCCCCCCCCCCCAAATAAATCTTGATATCTGTCTATCCCATTCCCTGAATTGTTTTTGTGGTATTAATATAGGTAAAGACTGAAATAGGTATTGTAACCTTGGTAATATGTTCATCTTAATGATTTCGATCCTTGAGCTGAAATCTAGGGGCATTACTGTCCATCTTTCTAGGTCTCTCTTGATTTTCTGATTAATCTGTGTATAGTTTGCCTCGTATAACCCCTCCACCCCTCTTGTAATGTTCACCCCTAAGTACTTGATCCTGTCCATTTTGTATTTTTCTTTGATCTCTATCGTTGGCGTGTAGTTCAGTGCTAAAGTCTGTGTCTTCGTCACGTTGAGTCTATACCCTGAGTAATATCCATATTCTGTCAGTAAATCCATCAGTGTCGGAAAGCTTATGTCTGGTTGCCTCATATATACTATCACGTCATCTGCGAACAGTCCCAATTTATGTTCTGTTCCCCTTATCTCCACCCCTTTGATGTCTTTGGTCTGTCTAATTAGTTGAGCCAGTGGTTCGATGAATACATCGAAGAGTGTCGGCGAAAGACAACAACCCTGTCTGGTAGCTCTCTCTAGTTTAATCCGGTCCGTCAGACTACCATTTACCTTAATCCTTGCCATCGGTTCTTGATATAATGCCCTAATTGTTTTCATAGCGTTTTTGTCTAATCCAAATTTCTCCAATACTTTATATAGAAATATCCAGCTTACACTGTCGAATGCTTTTTCTGCATCTAGGCTAACTAATACTGCACTTCCTCCTTCCTTTTGTATCTCCTCTACCACCTGCACTGTCTTCCTTATGTTATCCTGTGTCTGCCTTCCTCCCTTATGCCCCCCTAACGATTTTGCAGAGTTGTAATCATAAGCAGGAAATGTTTGCATCAAGTGCAAGGCCATATAATTCTTAATCTTTAATATTTAAAAAAAAATCTTTTCAGGAAGTGCACTAACATCCTAACCTCAATATATCTGTAAAAGATTACAGCTATTTCCAAATTTTAACCACTTATATTCCCGTTTGTTTGATATTAAATCCCTTTTTATCATCTGCATTTAGTTCATATTTGTACACGTTTTCAACCCATAAGTTCAGCGTCGAAAAGATGCACAGAGTCCGTGTGAAAAAGAATATGTCTTCATATTTACAAATTAATGACTAATTCGGTCAGAAATAGCGTAACTAATAACGTTAGTAAGCACCGTTTATTGCTTATTATGTCCGCGGGGGTACAGTAAACATTTCTCCCGGTAAATTCTGAAGAGCAGACCGCCGTTTGCTGAAGGACCAGCCCTCTTCCGCTATTTGCTCCTCACTCTGTGAGAGCAAAGCCGCGCAAGGCAGGCTCCACCCCGGCACAGCTCAGCCTCTGTATGTGAGGAGAAGGAAGCCCCCCCCCCCCCCCCCCCCCAGAGCACTCACACACGGCTGCAAGCTGCTCACATCACCGCCTGGACCAATAGGAAGCACAACGCCACGGTGGTTTGGCTGCCTACACCAGCCATAGTGCAACTGCGCCACCGTGTGTCATAATCCGGTAACGGACTTACTAGCAGAGCAACAGGCTCCTGGTGGTACGAAAATAGCGTTTATTTGATAATTACAGCGGCAATTGAATGAATGAGTGCAGATTAAAAATCAGCGTTTTAACATGGGAGTCAATGAGAACACAAAAAAAACACTAGGTTACCCCCAAAGCTAAGCTATATAACTTCTTTTTTATGGGTATTCTAATGATGATCGTTTTACATGTTTGATATGTATAGACAATGAGCAAACTGACCCAATTTCATGACATAATAATCAACACAGCCATCATTGTACACAAAACACAAATACATATAGGCAAAAAACACAAAATAGTCGATATGGGGGCTGAATCCGGTCTGGTCCTCGTCTATAATATCTGTCATAAATGTCTCAAATCTTTTGGATATTATTGATGTATACATCTTGTAATCTACATTAAGTATGGACACAGGTCTGAAACTGCTACATAGTTCTCTATCTTTCCCTTCTTTTGGAATTGTAGTAATTATGGCTTCTTTCCATGAAGGTGGCATTGTGCCTTCTTTCATTGTGTGTCTGAATGCTGCTTCTAACATGGGGCTCAGTTCCTGTCTAAATGTTTTGTAGAATTCAGAGGGGAATCCGTCGCTACCCGGTGACTTACTGCTCTTTGCTTTACTGATCGCATTCCCCACTTCTTGTTCTGTAATCTCTGCGTTTAATATTTCGTTCTGTTCCTTCCCTATCGATGGTAGATCTAATTTTCCTAAAAAATTCTCTATCTCCTCTTCTCCTGCCGCTATCAGTTGTGTGTATAGTTTCTTATAGTA
The DNA here is from genome assembly GCF_963971535.1 of Notolepis coatsorum. Classification (NCBI taxonomy): domain Eukaryota; kingdom Metazoa; phylum Chordata; class Actinopteri; order Aulopiformes; family Paralepididae; genus Notolepis; species Notolepis coatsorum. The sequence continues at coordinate 82,321,448 of NC_140165.1, read as the reverse complement.
TTCTTCAAATGTCTTCTCTATTTCAGCTGGTTCTCTTAGTATTTTGTTTGTGTTCGTGTCCCTCCTCCGTCGCTCTCGGCCCTCCTTCATAGTATGTCTGTTTCATGTATCTAGCTTTCTTTTCTATTTCTGTCAGCAGTTCTTTGTTTATCTTTCCTCTAACGTCCTTTACCTCTCTAAGTGTCTTTTGGTTATTTGAGCTTTGGTGTTCTTTCTCTAATTCTTTCAGTTTCTTTATCAAGTTCTGGTATGTCTCTATTCTGGCCTTCTTGAGTAATGCCATCTTTGCTATCAATTTTCCACGTATTACTACCTTTAGTGCATCCCATAACATTTTTGGGTCTACCTCTCCATTATCATTTTCTTCTCTTTATCTAATTATGTTTCCTTTTACTTCATTAACCAAACCTTTGTTATTTAATAGTCCTACATTCAGTCTCCAAACTGTATTTCTCCGCCTACTTTTAAGATTCACTGTCAGATATATTGCGCTATGGTCTGATATGTCTGTCACCCCTATCCTGCAGTCTTCTACCCAGTATCTGTCCCCTGTTGTCATGAGAAAATAGTCTATCCTTGAATATGTTGTGTGTGGATGCGAATAATGTGTGTATTCTCTATCTAGTGTGTGCATTTCTCTCCATATATCCATGATTCCTAATTCTGCCATTTGTATATTCATATATTTGCTAATGTTTGTCCTCCATTTCTTTGTGCTTGTCATGTCTATGTCATAGTTCAGTACTACATTAAAATCACCTGTACAGATTAGGACCCCTTCCCCTTCCATCGCTATGATATCAAAGATTGTTTCAAATAAATATTTCTCACTTTCTGGTGGAGCATATTCATTCACTAGTGTTACCATTTGACCTTCCATTTTCCCCTTGACCATTACATACCTCCCCTCTTTATCCCTTATTTCCCTGATCATTTCAAACTTCACTGTGTTTTTAATTAGTATAGCTACTCCTCTTCTAAGGTTCTGTTTAAAAGAACTATAAAACAGATTCTCATACCCGAATCTCTTCAGCTTTTCATGTTCTTGTGATATTAGATGTGTTTCTTGTAAGAAGATAACCTGCGCCTCTTCTTTCTTAAGTTTCGTCATCACCTTACTCCTTTTAATCGGATTATTCATACCATTTACATTCAGCAACATCATTTTGATACCCTTAACTTGTGTCATATTTCTTTTCCAAATGTTCTCCTGTTCTACCCATGTCACATAAAATAATATTTGTGGTTGTAGCCACTGCTATCCCTGTCTGATTTACATACATATAACCATAATCAACATTAACTTCAACATTAACACTTGGAACTTCCATGGTATTTGAGGGATTCAGTCGTCTCCCTCTTTCCCCCGCTGGCGGGTGGGGAGTAGTGGCTCTCCTAGTGAGAGGGCTCCCCCTAGTGGCTAAGAAATGCGCACTATACATGTCCAGCTCGTTCTGTGTGCAACCTCCGAGCTCCCGGTCATAAGCTCTGCATTAGTCACTTTCATGTTCCCGTCTATTTGTATTATGTGACACGTGTAATCCTGTGGTTCTTTCATATCCGCCTCAATATATCTCTTGAATCTCCATGTCCTTTCTTTTTATTACTTTTGGTATAATTATCTTGTATGTACTTTACCATCTTCTCATTGTATAAGTCCTTTTCATGTTTACCTTTACTTGTGTAGAAGGGTGGATTATCCCTGCTTGTGGGAGTAGTAGTACACAGACACTGGGTAGTAGGATACTATAGTATTGGACCTATAAGTACCCCCGTCTTTGGCCCGGAACGTCGTACTGGAGGGCTTGCAGCTGGAGTGGATGGGGCCCAGGATTTACTAACCTGGGGACTGGTACTCTGGTCTCCCTCGCCTTCCAAGGCGGTCAGCAGTAGCTCCCCACACACCCTCACTCCCTCAGTACCTCCGACAGCCCTCCCACACCCAGTGACTGTCAGTTCAATAGTATTATTGGGCTTCCCTTTAAGCAGTACCCTTCCTTGACCACCTGTATAGACCCTTCAAATGCTATTCTGTAAATGGGGTGTAAGGGTTAAATAATTAAATCACAATATTTACCCAGAGAATAAAGTAGCAAATGGAACTCAAAGAAACAGACACACACAATGGTCCCGATTTTTGTCTACTTTTAGTGAAGCCTGGGCAGGTTATACATTACAACGTTAATGCTTACTCATCTGGCACCGGGTGCTCTTGTTATCAATGTAGGGGAAGCTCTTCCCACCATAGGCACCGAGTGCTCAATACATTAAACCACCCGCTTGTACTGGGGGAACCCTTGCATAAAACGTAGACACATTGGGAATTTCAGAATCAAACAGTCAAATAAACAAATAACAAAATAACCAATAAATGTGGGCCCACGTTATCAAAGAAAACCTAACCTAAGCCGGCTTAAATTGTTTGGGGTACCCCTTAGACACTGATGGTTAGCGTTCACTTCAATGGACGTTGCTGTTGATACACGTGGTACTGTTAGTACTTAGCCAAGATGGCGGACCCACTCTTGTCACCGCTAGTCCGGATGACAAGATGGCGTCGGCGATCCGTGAGCACAGCCAGCAGGTTGGACGAACAGCAGGCAGTGGTTAGCGGGCAGAGCTTGCTGTATGGCGTCCTCTGCTGGTGGGAAGAGGCGTCCTCTGTACCGTCTGGGAAACGTCCACCGCTGCTGTTGCTGGCTTGCTTCTGTCGCGCGAGCTAATACTTTGGCTACCTTAAACACAGCTAAGCTTTGGGTCTCGGCGCACCCTCCTGCTATTCGGTTACACTGTTAACGCAACGTGGCTGGCTATACCACCGGTCTCTTCAGCGCCTCGCGCCCGGTAGTCTACTCAAGTCAGACGGAGCCGTTAGCGGCATGCTACTATACCGCACACAGTAACTACTATAACCCGATAACGTTAGACGTTAGTCTCGTTAGCTCTAGACGTTAGTCCTTGGGTTCGGTTTCTCTTACTTACACACTATCGCTGATACTTCTAGGATAACCCGTCACTAGCAAGTATGTCTCATCACCCGCCGCTCGCTCCGACGGGGCTCTCCTTCACTTCTTCAACGGGGCTATTCCAAAGCACACACCCGTTGTAGCTACGACCGTTCACGGCCAAGTCCAACGCCGAAGAGAGCTTCCTGTTCCCCTCACCTCCAGGTAATTCCCTCTTCCTCGTTGCTTGCTTCTCTCCACTGCTCCACCTGCCACCACTGCACTCCGCCCCCTGCTGGCAACCTCCACTGGTCCCACGCAAGGACCGCTCCAGAAAGGGAAAGAAAGGGCTCAATGTTATTGCTAGTAATCCATACTGCATCTGGAGAAGAGTAGCACCTCACCTCGTCGTTAGACTGGGCGAGCTATCCAAAGGAACACTGTTAGTCTATCCAAAGGAACACTGTAAATCACACGTTATACATACACAGGGAAAGTAACAGTTAGTTAGCACTACTGAATACTTTGTAGAATATTCAGGCTGCTACACTTGTATTGTGTGTGTCCCATGTATACCAGTTTAATGTGTATTGTACCTTCCCTGGATCACCGTGTCCCCTCTCGTCTCCATCCTCTCCGGTCCATGTCCCTCGTCGCTTCCCTCACGTCGTTGTATACCTTTATGCCTTCTTTCCAATGAACCTTCAGCGTGGTCATTGGTGATTGAAATCTGATTCCTTTCTCTTTCAGAGTCTTTTTTATCTGAACATAGCTCAGACGCTTTACCGCCACCTCTGTTGAATAGTCATAGTCGAAGGTTATTCCCTCCACCTCCATCTTCGTCTGCCAGGCTGCTCTGAGAATGTTTTCTTTGACTTCGAATTTCAAGAAATGAACTATAACTGCTCTCGGTGGTCTGTTTATCTGTGGCTTCGGCGCTAGGGTCCTGTGTGCCCTTTGAATCTCTATCTTGACTAGGTCTGGCACTTCCAGTTTTCCTCGAATTAAGTTGTCTATATATTTGGTCATCGAGTCTTCTTCTATCCCTTCTCTCAGTCCCCATATTCGTATATTATTTCTCCTCGACCTCCCCTCCAAGTCCGATAACTTTTCTCTCAACATATTTTGTTGTTCGAGCGTTTAGAATTTCTTGTATATCTGTATTCCATTCCTCCGTTTCAGCTGTCCTTCCTTCTAGCATCCTTATATCTTGCGCTAGTTTGTATGCTAGTCTGTATGCTAGCTTGCAGCTCCGCTACCCAGGCGGGTATCTCTGGTCTGTCGCCCTGCGTCATGCTAGCTTGAATTACCTCCTGTGCCACCTCCTTGTGTCGATAACTTTCCTCCGGTGTTTGTACTTCTTCTGGGGTCCCTTTTCTCTAGCTTTTTCTCGTGTTCATCCTTCCTTTTCTCTTATATCCTTGAATTGTCACTTTTTATTTAGTTTTAGATTGTTTTACTTCCTTTTTTCGATATTCTTTGACCGGGAGCTCTTTTCTATGGCTGCTCACTCGAACATCTCAAACCGGAAGTCTTCTTCATCTTTTCATTAGAATTCCACTCATATCCAACAAACCATAGCAATAAACTCCACTTACCTTTCTGTCGGACAACTAGCCATCAATTCAACATTAGCTTTAGAGGTCCTAAACTCTGGAACATTCTAAATTCATCATTGAGGTCAACAACCTCCTTATCCATATTCAAAAAACAATTAAAATCTAATTTAATTTCATCATAAATCACTGTCACATTAAGTTACTCCTGTGTCATCAGTGTTACATCTACTGTTAGTAGGGGTGTAACGGTATACAGAAGCCACGGTTTGGTACGTACCTCGGTATTGGGGTCA
>NC_140165.1:82231651-82311651 GCF_963971535.1 Notolepis coatsorum | reverse complement strand
ACTGTTATACACACACACACTGTTATACACACACACTGTACACTGTTATACACACACACACACACACACACACTGTACACTGTTATACACACACACACACTGTACACTGTTATACACACACACACACGCACACACACACACACACATACACACACACACACGCACACACACACACTGTTATACACACACACACACACTGTTATACACACACACACACACACTGTTATACACACAACACACTGTTATATACACACACAGTTATATATATATACACACACACATAGATGCACACAAACAAACAAATAAACACTTGTACAATATATGACAGATACAGTATATTTAAACACACAAGTAGATACTAGAGACACACAATAGAGACACACAATAGAGACACACAACAGTTAGACACACATACTCTACGTACTTACAGTACGAGACAGAGAGAGACAGAGAGAGAGAGAGAGAGAGAGAGAGAGAGAGAGAGAGAGAGAGAAGAGAGAGAGAGAGAGAGAGAGATGAGAGAGAGAGAGAGAGACCCCACTCTCCACCTATTCAGCATCAAGGACACAACAAAAGACACAACGGACAAAAGGAGAAAGATAACTGAGAGACCTTTCCTCTTCTCTCTACTTCCTGTCTTCAGCATTCCAAAAGGAAGTGATGTCGCTGTCAAGCTTGTCTTAGCTGCCCACCTTCTGCTATTCACACACACACACACACACACACACACACACACACACACACACACACACACACACACACACACACACACACACACACTACAATCGCTCTGTTTGTGCCTATATAAAATACAGTGAGCCTACAGTATAGACAAATATAACTGTTATTACAATTGTAACTGTTGACTAGCAGAAGTGCAGTATCACTGTTGTCTTGTCACATAGAGATGACCTGTAGAGATTAGCACATACAACCTCTTCTGGCTCAGCCCAGATATCACATATAGTACATCACGTTATCACTGCCAGACCAAATACTAATCTGTACAGACACACGCTGTTCGTTTGGGGTCATTTAGACAAGAATCGTTGAGATTTGAATCCACATTTCTCTGTTAGAGAGATCTGATCACAGTGATGAAATATCTAATATATCCAAAATCTATCTATATAATAGAATAGAATTTCACTGCCAATAATACAGAGAATCAAGTCACTTAGATGTGGTTTCTGTCGTGTTACACAATAATACAGAGAGTCAAGTCTCTTAGCTGTGATTTCTGACGTGTTACACAATAATACAGATAATCAAGTCTCTTAGCTGTGATTTTTGACGTGTTATATAATCTGACGTCTACATAAATGCAGTCCACTTACATGTTACACAATAATACAGATAATCAAGTCACTTAGCTTTGTGTTACACATGGATCTTGGTGTGATATTTTAATATTCTGGGAAAATAATTTGATACAGAGTTTTAGCCTGATATCAGCCTGATATCCCATAATACACTAACCATAATACCCTCCCTAACCCTAACCACAATACCCATACAAAAAAGTGCGATGGTAGATGAATGGTGTCTCAGTTTTACCTTGGAACCAGTCATTGTATCGTCTAAATAATGTACCATGGTAGAAGTCACGTATCACCACTTCTGTACTGAAACAGTACCATGGTATAAACCAATTAAAATCAGTATAATCTAATTCAAACTATGATACAGATGGTATCCAGTATTTCCATCATCAGAAATTATGGAATTACTACAGTATGCTTTTGGGGGGGAAATAGAAGGATCTACCATCAAACCAAGTCACTAGCACCTCTCTACCATGTAAACTAAGTCACTAGTACACTGTGGCTCATTGCCCATAAGGTTGTCCCTATTCTCTAAGGGGTACTAAGTACTAAAGGTTTGTGAATGTTATTCATAGTTTACAACGTGTTCCTTATGCTCTTGGAACAGATACAGGACAGCAGGAAAGCAACTCGATCTCGCTTAAAATATGTAAATAAAGTACTAAAGGAACCACAGGAAAAAGGTACACAATTTTTTCAGAAAACCTTTAAGTTCCCCTGCTGGGGATGGAACTATAACCTTAACCCAAATGTCTTAACCATAACTATTAAGCAAATGTTAAAACTAACCTCAACTCTCACTATAATCATAGTTAGATAGTTGTGAGAGCACTCGCCCGCGACAGCAATGATTTTTGCTTCAACTCCTGGTTGCAGTGTTTGTTTTGGACTTTTGCCAATACAATATATCTATTACCTATGGCTATAACATAACGTACATTATGTACCTTTTTTTCCTGTAGTCAATTAGTACTTTATTTACATTTTCTGATGAGACCGTGTTGGGGAAAGTAGAGTCAGTCTAAAGAGAAGTCGCTTCACTCTGCTGCTAGATAACGGGGACTAACAAAACTAACAAGACCTGACCCCTGGCCCCTGTCTCTCTCAATAGGAAATCATCCGTATCTAAGAATCTGTGATACATGTCATCGTTTTACGTCCATATTTCTCAAGTCACAGAATGGTTAATTTGGTCAAAAAGGTTCAATCTTTTTACAGAGAAGGACCTTTTTCCCCACTTAGACCAGCTTCTATCCAATCTTCCAATCCAATCCAATGGCTCTTCCCACAGAGTCCTTAGTTATCATGGCAACCACTCCCCACTCGATTCCCAGCCTTTTAGCAGAAATCGTGATTCATTAAAACATTTCACCTCAAAATGCAGTACATTATAATGAACATGAAATCACATCACATTTAATTATTTTCTTTATTTTGTAGCAAGTTGTGTCATGGACGCCTGTAGCTTTATGCCAAGCAAGCAGTGCAAAAATGCTTCCGCATTCGTCACCGCACGCCAGTGCGGTAAAGCGCCCTTCTTTTCAGACAAATGCTACCGTGCGTGCACCGGCGGCGGCGTGCTCGCTCAGGTGCGTGCGTGCGCCGGCGTGCTCGCGCGAGGTGCCCGCGCATGCGCATGAGATCCCGCCTCGAGCGGAGCTCAATATATATAAGTCACCGCCCCTTATTCAGTATCTAGCAATAGCTCAATTGGCAAGGCCACATGGCTGTGGATCCTATGGCTCGTTTGCTGGCGAGTTCGAATCCCATCGAAAATATTTTTTAACGTGATTTTTTTTTAACGTGTATTCTTTCGCCGGTTAAGGTTAGGCATGGTTAAGGTTAAGGTTAGGCATTGTTTCGGAGTTGGTTAAGGTTAGAACGGTTAAGTTTAGGCGCTGTTAAGGAGCTGGTTAAGGTTAGAGTTTGTCAAAGAGAATGGCAATATAATTTCTATGGTTAAGGTTAGGCATGGTTAAGGTTAGGCATTGTTTCGGAGTTGGTTAAGGTTAGAACGGTTAAGTTTAGGCGTTGTTAAGGAGCTGGTTAAGGTTAGAGTTTGTCAAAGAGAATGGCAATAGACAGCCTATTTCCGCGCGACCTGGGCGCTGGGCGGCGGAAAATGAAAGGCGCATTACTGCACGCCACTACGGTAAATTTTTGCACTGCTTGCTTGGCATAAAGCTACACGCGTCATGGACTTCCCCATTCTAAACGACTGCAGTGCTCCCTCTACTCGGTTTCTGGTAGAGTTTAAAACACTCTAAAGTTTCACTACAGCTGTAGTACCTGCCGGTGGCCTGCAGAGGGAGACATATGTCTCATAATGACACTGACTCTTCTTCTGGTGTCTTCGGAAACAACCTGCTGGCCTACATTCAGTTCTATCGGTTTAAAGTAGACACAGAAACAAGGGATGTTTGCAAAATATTCTGACTGATTTCTTGATATACTGTAGGTTAGATATGACAACTTTATTGTGTAAAAAGAAATCACTCAATTTTGAAGAAAGTTCACTGAATCGAACCTAGTTATTTGATTCACCACAATAGATAGATCATTTCTAGATAGATTCTCTCAACATTGTCACTCCCTGTGTCTCCAGATTCTGACTAATTTCATGACTTCACTGGGTTCGGTCTTTCTAAACTGAGATTCAACTCCTACTCTTTATGTCACCCAAAAAGCTGAAAGGAGTCGAGTCTAAATGACTCCTGGGGGTTGAGGAATCATTTAGAGTTGACTCTGCTGTGCCTGTAAATGTACCACTTTAGCCTAAACATGTAATGTGTTAGCCAGGCTTATACTACAGGGTCCACCAGGGCTAGCTTCTTGTCCACTACAGAGACAAACAGGGCTAGCTTCTTGTCCACTACAGAGCCAAACAGGGCTAGTCTCTGGTCCACTACACTACAGAGCCAAACAGGGCTAGTCTCTGGTCCACTACAGAGCCAAACAGGGCTAGTCTCTGGTCCACTATAGAGACAAACAGGGCTAGTCTCTGGTCCACTACAAGGCCAAACAGGGCTAGTCTCTGGTCCACTATAGAGACAAACAGGGCTAGTCTCTGGTCCACTATAGAGACAAACAGGGCTAGTCTCTGTTCACTACAAGGCCAAACAGGGCTAGTCTCTGGTCCACTATAGAGCCAAACATGGCTAGTCTCTGGTCCACTATAGAGACAAACAGGGCTAGTCTCTGTTTTTAAATATTACTTCATTACCCTCTAAAAAACAGAATTTATTTGACCCATTTGAGCATCTATTTACTAAACTGTGCTCAGTGTGTTGGGTCAAATGAGCTAAACTTCCAACTTGTTAGACTGACAGCCTGAATGGAGAGAGAGAGAGAGAGAGAGAGAGAGAGAGAGAGAGAGAGAGAGAGAGAGAGAGAGAGAGAGAGAGAGAGAGAGAGAGAGAGACACACACACACACACACACACACACACACAGACTGACTGACTGACTGACTGACTGACTGACTGACTGACTGACTGACTGACTGACAGCCTACAGCTTAGCTGGGTGGAGAGACAGACAGACAGACAGACAGACAGACAGACTACAGTTTAGTTGGATGGAGAGATATACTGACAGCCTATAGCTTAGTTGGATGGATGGAGGGATAGATGGTTAACTTGTTACGCCCTGGTTAGATCTGGTAAATCTGGTTAGCTCTGGTTAGCCCTGGTTAGCTGCAGTTAGATCTGGTTGGATCTGGTTAGCTGCGGTTAGATCTGGTTGGATCTGGTTAGCTGCGGTTAGCTCCGGTTATATCTGGTTGGATCTGGTTAGCTCTGGTTAGCCCTGGTTAGCTCAGGTTAGCTCCCGTAGCCCTCATATTAACTCACATTGATTCAGTTTATTGATGTGAAACACAATGTGTGTGCGTGTGTGTGTGTGTGTATGTGTGGGTGTGTGTGGGTGTGTGGTGTATGCTGTTGTATTTCTTTGTGTGCACAATATGTACAGTACGTGCGTGCTGTCATTAGTAATCTACTGTGAGTGAGTGTGTGTGCGTGTGTATGTGTTTGTGTGTGTGTGTGTGTGTGTGTGTGCTTCAAAGGTCTATTATCTAATGAAACATTCCAAGTTTCTTATTTTCTTTCTCTGTGTTTTATTTTCTAAGAGTATTTTTCTACTGCTTTTTGTATGTCAGGCTTTAAGCTAGGCTAGACTGTTAATGTGTGTGTGTGTGTGTGTGTGTGTGTGTGTGTGTGTGTGTGTGTGTGTGTGTGTGTGTGTGTGTGTGTGTGTGTGTGTGTGTGTGTGTGTCTGTCTGTGTGTGTGAGAGAAAGAGAGAGAGAGAGAGAGAGACCACCATATATATTACTTTCAAATTGCTGTTATCACACATTTTGTCACACATGGTCATACTGATGATGATGATGATGATGATGATGATGATGATTATGATGATGATGGTGACGATGATGATGACGACGATGATGATGATGGTGACGATGAAGATGTTTTAAATACTGTACGAAGGGATTGTATTTTTTGTGTAAATGGTCACATATTTGGTTTCTATTATCCTGTATTATGACACAAATAAAACTATACCCACACTATGACAGGGCTCTGGGTATGTTTGAGAGAGAGAGAGAGAGAGAGAGAGAGAGAGAGCAAGTGCCATCGTAATCAATGCCATGGTAATCAATGTTATGGTAATCAATGCTATGGTAATCAATGTTATCTTAATCAATGCCATGGTAATAATCAATGCTATGGTAATTAGGGATGTCCCGATCGCATTTTTTGCTCCCGATCCGATCCCGATCATGTGATTTTGAGTATCTGCCGATACCGATCTTTCCCGATCCGATCTTTCACATTAGTAACCGAATGTGCTTCATATGAGAAATATTCAAAGTTTCAATCTGTTTGCACATTAGTAGCCTATATACATTCACAGTGTTCAACTTACGTAATGATTTGCTCCATTTTGGTCTGAAACGCTGACGATAATCCTCACAAAGCGAATGTTGACGTTATCCAGGTGAACGTTAACTTCATTCAAGCGAGGCATTGCAATTAATACAGCTGTTTGGCAAAGCACCAGCCGCCTCCCCCATTCCTTTCCTCGCTCTCGTTGTTGTTTGTGGTTGTTTCTCAGGTGGCGTATTAGATTGGTCGTGTTGAACGCAGCTCTGTTCTTTCCTCCACGTGGCTATTGGACTGGCTTCGGTTTCAATTTTAAAATGCTTCCAAACTTCTGACATTTTGTCTAGCTGCTCCGAGTCATCAGGTGGACATAACCTGCCGGTGTTGCGGGAGCGTCGCGTTGTGAGCTTGTAGCTAGGTCTGCTATTTTCGGCATACATCACTGTCGTGCAGCGGTGTAAATCAAAGGAAATGTGTTTGTTTTGGCAAAGTCTTCTGCTCTGTGCGACAATAAATAAATTAATGATATGTAATTAACCAAAACTAAGGCCTCAGTATGAGTTTAAGACATGAACATGGTCATGTTTGTTGAATAAAATTAAAAAAATTATAAAAAAATTTTTACCCCACACGGGTGGCAAGTGGCACTGAGGCCACAATATACATATATATATATATAATATATATATATATATATATATATATATATATATATATATTAGTGCTGTCAAACGATTAAAATATTTAACTCGATTAATCGCATGATTGTCCATAGTTAACTCGCGATTAATCGCAAATTAATCGCTTTTTTTTTAACATTTTTTTTTTACCTTAAACAGATCTTTTTCAAGTTCCAAGTTTTAATACTCTTATCAACATGCGAGTCAACAAATGCTTGCTTTGTGCAGCCATTTAACACAAAAGGATGACCCTCATGCATTGCAAAAAAAACAGAGTGATGCACAAAATAACTTAAAAGAAAATAATAATTTAAAACAATGAATAAAGTGTGCATGAAATAATAGGGGAAAGAAAATGTTAGGAACTTGTTACATTCACACACACAAGGGCTGATTAATCACACACCCCCCTCTCTCCCTCACACACACACTCTCCCAGCTCTTTTTCTCTTTTGCCCCTTCCTCATCTCTCTCACCCCCCTCTCTCTCTATATCTCACACACACACACACACACACACACACACACACACACACACACACACACACACACACACACACACACACACACACACACACACACACACACACACACACACACACACACACACACACACACTTCAGAAACAAACATAGTATCAATGAGAGCATCAATAATACACCTGAGTGAAGTCTAGTAAAAAAAAAAAAAAATCCTTAGTTAATCTTGAGTTAAAAAAATTAGTGGCATTAATAGAATCGGGAGTTAACGCGATATTAACGCGATATATTTGACAGCCTTAATATATATATATATATATATACTTACCTGGTAGCTGCACCAACACGAATACAAGGCCTACCAGGTAAGTGGTGTGAACAACATGAACACACTTAACAAATCAATCCCACACAACAGTGGACAGTGTTATAATAACGGTTCCACACAAACAACAGTGGACAATGTTAAAATAACCATTCCACACAAACAGTGGTAAACAATGGCAACCTCCAACAGCCTGGTCACTGGTAACTGACACAGAGAGGCGCCCGGACGAGTGTGTGCTGTCTGGTATATCTGTCCACCAGTCCCTCTTGAGGTGATTGTCATCAGCTGTTACCCATTAGACAATCAGCACTCTTCAGTGTAGGGACGGGCGGCACCTGATAGAGAAAAAGAGACAGCATTAGCCATCATTCAAACACACACACACATCACATCCAAAACATAACATATTTACATATACTAACCTGATGTTCAGATGGTGTCATAAATACAGTAATAATGGTAATGACCAACCCACGTACCCATGTACGTCACACCATATACAAGTGTTTGTGGGGTGTGTGTGTGTGTGCGTGTGTGTGTGTGCGTGTGTGTGTGAGTGTGTGTGTGAGAGTGTGTGAGAGAGAGAGAGAGACTCCAGTGGAAACCAGTCATAGAAAATTGTGACAGTTCCACTTCCTCTAATGCTAGAATAACTCAGATATAAATACTATAGTCTTAGTAGTAGGGAACTTCCATAAGAACGACAATATTTCACTCATAACAGTCCTCCTTAAAAAAGACAAAGTCCCTACCGAGTGCGGTAATTATAGACCCTTAAGCCTCCTCGGAACCGATATAAAACTGTACTCTAAGGTATTAGCCATCAGACTACAAAAGCATATGACGTCTTTAGTTCATCCGGACCAAACTGGCTTCATAAGAGGCCGCTTGATCACTGATAACATAAGACGATTACTACACGTACTAGATGCTAACAAGGACGACACCACACCTAAGGCGATGCTGTCCCTGGATGCAATGAAAGCTTTTGACAGGTTGGAATGGTCGTATCTATGGGCAGTATTAGAAAGGATGGGGTTAGGAAAAGGTTTCATTGATATGATTAAAGTATTATACAAAGACCCATCGGCCATGATTACAACAGGTATAATCACCTCTGGAATCTTTCCGGTATCACGCTCATCTAGACAGGGTTGCCCTCTTAGTCCCGGACTATTCGATCTATCATTAGAGCCTTTAGCACAATATATAAGACAATCCCAATCCATAGAACCAATCGTAATCAAGGGCACACAACACAAAATTAGTTTATATGCGGACGACGTAATACTGTTCATGCAAAACCCCAACACCACATTGCCTCATCTGCTCAAGTTGATTGAGGACTTTGGAGATTTATCGGGATTTAAGATAAATTGGCCGAAGTCGGCTTTCCTTCCACTTAACGCCCCTGCAAAAAAAAATATAACCCTCCCAGAAGAGATACCTATGGTAAAACACTTTAGATGTTTGGGAGTTGAAATATTCCCTACCATAAGCCAAACGGTGAAGCACAATTACATAAAAATCCAAAACAAAATCAAAGACGACCTTGACAGGTGGTCAAAACTTAAAAACTCAGTACAGGCACGGGTATCAATAGTTAAGATGGACGTCCTACCTAGAATCAACTTCTTCAGCTCAATGCTACCGTTACCCCCTCCAGAGGGTTACTGGAAAAAATTACACTCCTCCACATACAAATTTATTTGGAATAACAAACCACCACGTATAAAAAGATCCACCGCACAGAGAAACAAAGCAGACGGTGGTATGGCATTTCCAGATTTTTTCCACTATTTTAAGGCGTACACTTTAAGACCACTGACAACATGGTTTGATCCCCAAGCATTAGTATCCTGGATAAATTTAGAAGAAAATATAGTAGCTCCACATAGACTGAAGGACATAGCATACACCAAATTATCAATTAAGCAATGCGAACGGAAATTTGGCCCCATAATTACTCATGCGATCCGGATATGGCGTGAAACACAAAAAAAATATTCTAACCCACATAGATGGCATAATTATACTCCCTTATTCAATAACAATGCACTCTTGATTGGAAAACGACCTATAAGATTCCCTATATGGGAAAAGCAAGGCATACACTCATTAGGAGATGTTTTCAACAAACAGGGTTTTTGTAGCTATGAAGAAATACGCAAAAAAAATTATCTCACCGATTCCACATATTATTTCTACGCACAATTATTGTTATGTTTGAAGGCTCACGGTGTTCCATTAAGGATACCAATTGTACACCACAGATACCACAAATTCTTCTATGAAAGAGAGACATCGAGAGGTTTTGTTTCAGATTTTTATCATCAATTACTAACGTCCTCGTATGAAACCCTCCACCTAGACTCAGTCTGGAGGAGGGATATACCAGACCTGGAAAAAGATTTTGATTGGCAAGAAGCCTGGGCAAATGTTCGATTTACATCAAGGAACCCGGACCATCAACAAATCAATCTTAACTATATTCACAGGACATACTTGACTCCTATAAGACTGAACAGAATGGGTCTTAAACAAGACTCCAAATACTCCTTATGTACAAATGGGGACGAGGGGACATTTATGCACATGTACTGGGACTGCCCACCAGTTAAGATATTCTGGAAAGAAGTGACCCAGCAATTATCAAATCTCTTAACTCTGAATATACCTGTACACCCCTCTGTATTACTGCTGAATGATGTTTTTGAGTGTGAAGTACACCCACAGCTAAAGAGATTGGTTTTATCGGGTATCACAGTGGCTAAAAATCTGATAGCATCACGATGGTTTCAACCAGAAAAAATTCGCCGGAAGGTCTGGATTATTACATATCTCGATGTGATTTATCAAGAAATATCTACAGCAAGAATTTTGGGTCTCAATGAATCCAAAATGACAATGTGGTTAGAAGTGGTGGAGAGAATAAAAGCTAGCATATAATGGTAGTGTCTGGTTAGGAGCGAGGGATAATGGATGGATTATCCAATGGGGGGTCCGGGAGGGGGGGTACGAGCTAGAGCATATGTGTGTAGGGTATTAGATAGCAGGTATTAGGGTATATCCTGTATAAGACATTTAATCAAATCAAATCAAATTTATTTATAAGGCCCGACAACACACGTTAATGTCCCCATGGGCCGTACAGGTCTTCTTTAAATAAGTCAAGAAGAAAACATAACAATAAGTCAAGAACAGAACAAAAATGTTTAGATGAATGCAAAAAAAAAAAAATTAAAGAATGCAAGCACTCCCAGACATACCCCACGCGAAGGTAAGGAAAAACTCACTAAAACCTAACAATAGGGAAAAAAGCTCCACAGGCAGTGTGGAGGAGAGAAACCTTAGAAGGGCCATTCAAGGGGGGATCTCTCTTCTTAGATGTTGGTGATAGTAGTGTTGCAGACGGACAGTTGGTAAGCATGCACTCATGTGTGTAGTGAAACACAGATGAGTGCATGCAATAGCAACTGAACATTTTGAAAAATTAAAGATAAAGCAAATAGCGATAGCAACTGAACATTTTGAAAGATTAAAGATAGAGCTGATAGCGGATCTATTTGAGGCACAGGGGCGGCGCAAAGAGGGTCACGTCCTCCCCGTCTTAGTCAGGGGACATTCAACACTCCGGTCATTGCTCAGGGACAGCCGGAGACAGGGAGATAGGGGGCGGCGCAGAGAGGGTCGCGAACTCCCCGACATCATTGCGGGACGTCCGGCACTCCGGTCACCACTACGAGACCTCCGGAGACAGGGGGGCACGCAGAGGGGGTCGCAACCTCCCGGCCTTCATCACGGGATGTCCGACACTCCGGTCAGCACTCCAGGACAGCAAGTCATAGGGGGACAGGGAGACGGGACAGGCGTTAGACAGCTCATGTGATTGTAGTGGGCGGACATAGCAATAGATACAAGTGGTAAGCATATATGTGAATGGAGTAGATATATGAAGTAAGCATATCATGTGAATAGAATAGAAGTACTTCACCCAGCAATGAAACCGTGTTGACTGTTAATCTGTTCTGGGGGGAAGAGTTAGAGAGTTCCCATGTTTGTGGTGCTGCAAAAGAGCAGACATGTAGTACCCTGAAGTGCCATGTAGTACCCCGTAGTGCCATGTAATACCCTGTAGTACCCTGTAGTGCCCTGTAGTACCCTGTAGTGCCATGTAGTACCCCGTAGTGCCCTGTAGTACCATGTAGTACCATGTAGTACCCCGTAGTGCCATGTAGTGCCATGTAGTGCCATGTAGTACCATGTAGAGCCATGTAGTACCCCGTAGTGCCATGCAGTACCATGCAGTACCCCGCAGTACCATGCAGCACCCTGTACCCTAACTAAACTACCCTGTAGTAAACTACCCAGTAGTACCATGTAGTACCCTGTACCATAACTAAACTAGACAGATTAATCTAAAGGTCAGTCCCCGACCAGGTGAGATCAGGGTAGGTTGAAGGAGAGAGAGAAAAGATGAGTCTTAAGCAGGGATTTAAAAGCTTCGACAGAGCAGGCGCACCTGATGACGGCAGGTAATTTGTTCCACAGGTAGGGAGCGCGGTAGACAAAGGCTCTGTGGCCGGCGGATTTCTTTTTAACCCTAGGGATCGATAGAAGCCCCGCATTTTGTGAGCGCAGGGCACGAGCGGGCGAGTATCGGGAGATGAGATCAGATAGAGCGGTGCGAGCCCATTTAACTAATTGGTGATTTCATTGGATGTGCACTGTTAATTAATGCTTGTATATCTTATCGTGTGTTGTCATGTTTGTTTATATGTTTGTTTAAAAAATTATAAAAAAATAAAATACAAAAAAAATACTATAGTCATAATAATAATAATACCTGGTAATAATAGCAGTGTTCTACTGTATACCAAGGCTGTGTCACATGTCCTAAGTCTCAGTGGAGACGTACACTTAATAAAGGATCACTGTTGAACAAATCAAACTGTAAAGCTGTTTCATCGCTCTGTCGTCAAGCACAGGATGAGGAAGAAGATGAAATGTTTAATGGTTAGCATGTTATTAAAAGGAAGGAAATTAAGGGAACTATTTGTTTGCCAAGAAAACCTTTACATACAGTATACAGTACTAGAACACCTTTACATACAGTATACAGTACTAGAACACATTTACATACAGTATACAGTACTAGGAATGTGTCCTCTGCATTTAAACCTTTCACAACCACACTACAGAAGGTTAACCATTTCACTACCACACTACAGACAGTTCTATTTCATTATGGCTTTCGCTCAGCATCAGTTGCATAATATCTCGCTTCAGTGGATATGCACTGAATAAATTTCAAAATGTACCTTTACATACCAACATCCGTCTGACCACACCCCCATCTGCTGCCTACATAAGCAGGGGTGGGGCCACACACTCATCTCCTTCTCAAATTTCATCCACAAGGAAGTGCCTGTTATATACCCACTTGACGTGGAGAAAATATTTAGTCTGAGGAAAGGAAAACAGAAGAACAAGGAGATACGTTGACATTATAGCTTTATTTTCTCTCTCACTATTTTCGAGAAAATACGGCGATATTGTCTTCGTCACTGGAGTGTCTGGAAGATGATGATCATTCTAAACCTCCACCGGTTTTTTCATATTAGGGGCTTGCGTCGCTGATATACTCCCCAAACTGCAGTCCTCCTTTGCTGCGGCTGGATGGGTTTGGCCCTCCGGCCATGCAGCTGGACTGTGGAAGTCTGTTGTGAGGGACTGGTTGGTTTTCGAGCCTGGGTGAGTAATGTTTTGCTTGCGAGCGCCAGTTGTCTGTTAGTGCTATGGGGGCTAGCTGACAATTTTTACGAAAGCCGGCCCCAGATTAGGGTCCTCTGTTCGGCCTCTTAGGCGACGGCGGAGGATCTTGGTCTGAAGCCCATGATGGTCAACTAGTGGGCCGCGTCCAGGACCTGGTGAACCCAGGATTCTCTGGACAAGCGGATGCTTCTCTGTCCCGTGCAGGCCCCATCTTTCACATAAAAGTGAAAGTACACCCTAACGAGGAAATGTGGGCATGGATGTTCGTTATCGGAAGATCCATGTTCAAGTCGGCTGCAGCCCAGATGGGACTTGTGCCGGCTCCGCCGTATGTCTGGTAAAATCACCGTTGTAAACTGTGTTGACATTTCTTTTTCTCTTCTCTCTTAAAGGATGAGGAGGGTTTCAGACGGCGGCCTGTCTGAAGTGTGGCTTGTTATGTCGTTGTGTACAGTTCAGGTGATAGCTGCTTAGCTTGCGTGCTAGTTGTGGCCTACCTGTTAGCCAGTCAGCTGTTAGCTGCGGCGCTAGCCTGTTGTGTCACTAGGCTAGGAAACGTTAGCTTGTTGCTATCAGTCGAGAGCGGCTGTTAGCTTGATGCTACACTGTTGAACGTTGCTATGACTATAACATGCCTTAAACACTCTGACTACGACGTCATCTTTGACAGAGGATGTTAGTCGAACCTACACCGGGAGCCCTGCCAGCGAGGACTGCGTCAACATGGAGAAACGTAGCGGCTGGGTGGCGCAGCGACGTTACCCTCGTCGCCAACACAGGAGATGCGTGTTCAACTTCGGTGTCCCGTTAACCAGATTGCAGTTCTCTTGGCTTGCGCTCAGGGTAGGAGTCCCGACCGGACTTTAAACACTTCTTCTTTCCTTCCCTTCTAAATGTTTTGTAATAACGATGTTTTCCAAAACGTGTGTTGCTGCAATACATTGAGGATACGACGCGTGTTGTGTGTGAATTGTCTTGTCACTGGTATAGCTTCTCTCTCCATAGAAATCGGGTTGTTGTTTACATGTGTAAAAATGATCTGGTTAGTTGTGATGAGAACATGTGTGTTCATGTAACGTGAACTCACAACTAAGGGGGTTAATTAACCTATGAAGCTATGCTTAGTGACATGTGATTGAGGAATGAATTATTTTCTCAGCCTGTAATGACAATGAACAGTGTGTTCACATATTAACAGGGTTACCTGTTCAACTTGGTTGTATCAAGGGTAAGGAAGGAGGGGTGATCCCCCCGGTTTCCCTGGGGCTTCCCCCCCTCCTCTCAGACATGTTGTTTACAATATATTGTGTCACTGTGTTTGTGGGGATACGATGTAACCCTCAGCTTAATTGCTGGGGTTGTGCTTTCCGCTTGAGAAACTATTTTTTCCTAAAGAAAAGATTGTTTGGTCACTTATCATGTGTGCTTAGCAAGGCCTGTGGCCAATACGTAATCGAGGATTCTGTATTCTCTCGTTATGAAAAACGGCGTTCCTCTGTAGCAAGAGTGTACTTTGCCATTTTTTGTTGTGATGAAGGGTTGTGTGTGTCTTGTGATCTACAACTGGGTTAGGTTTGGCCCACAGAAGCACATATATAAGTCTGGTACCGGGGCTCTTAAAGGGGGCCCTCTCTGTTCTGTGTTTTTTCCTTAGTAAAAATCAGATAGCAGGTTAGCACATGAGCTATGTGAGGCTGTTCGATGCTTCATGTAGCAGGCTATGACTGTGTCATGCTCTACTTGTCATTACATCGTATCATGGGTGTGGGGTCGTAAAGGGGTGAACTGGTAATCCTTTCCTCCCCTTTTCTGATTGGTCAGGGGTTAAAACCTCCTGTCCTTCAAGGTTCCTGTCACGTTGCTGTCGGCACGTTACAGGGTAAGAGGGGGGGGGGGGGAGTTTCCTGGTCCCACGCCCTGGAAGATTGGGCGTGTGCACCGCGGAAATTCCCCCGCCATAGAGTACGTCACTGAGCGCGTCTCTGTTGGTAAGACTTCCGTGGGTTGTTCAGGTCCATGTTATGGATCTGTTTCAGGGAGTTGTCAGAGCTCCTCCTCACGAAGCTCCTCCTCGGGGAGAAGTGCCTTCTGTGAGTTCGGACTCTCCTTCCCTGTGAGGGAGCCTCCTCAGAGTTTGTGTGTCTCTATTGTCTCTATTGTGTGTGTATTCGATTCAATTCGATTGTTGAGTGTGTATTGGTTCAGTGCCTCCTCCTCGGAGAGCCCTAAACCAAGTGTTACATAGCTCAATGTTGCAATATATTCTTTTCAATCTATACAGCTCGCGTGGGAAGTCTCTCTGGGGATTTCCGTCTCCTCCCTGTGGCGAGGGTGGTGGGATGTAAAAATTTAAAAAAAAATTACCCTCAGCTGCGTCACGTGGGATTCATGTCAGTCTGTGTTTCTTTCTTTTTTGAATAAAAAGAGGAAGGAACATGAAGCACGACGGCTCCTTGTCGTTCTCCCAGGCGACTTGGAGGAACAATGTTTGGTGTCTTGCTAGACTATCCATTGATGTGTTTGGGTCTCAACGCGTATGTAAGTGCTGGCTCTGGGTGTTTCTGATGGGAATCACGCATGAGGCTGGTGCGCCTTGGTTGCTTGTTATTAAAACAGCGTTTTTATAGGGCAACTGGGATGGAGTTTGTCTCTTCCGAGCGCCAGTTTACTAGGTTGTCTCGATGAATTCTCGTTCATATCTGGGGGATGTTAACGGAATATATCAGAACATAGGTAGAGGGGTCTCACGCCCTTGGGGTGGGCCACTGAGTGCGGTCCAAATGGGACCGTCTGGGTGGTGCCCTCTTTTCATGTTTTAGATCGACACGCATACCTACCCCCTCTTCTGGAGTGGGCATGTCGGCGTGGTTAGGGCACAGGACTGGTCTGGTCGCGCTGGTCCAGGTCAGTTAACCCGTTGTCCGCCGGGGATGCAGATCTGCTGTTCTGGTACCCTGAGGGACTTGTGCTTTTTTTGGGGGGGAAAATGCCGGGTCGGCCCGGGTGTCACAGGGTTAGACGTTATGGAGACCCTTTGTTGGGTACATGTTGTACTCTGCACTATCGTAATGGCTTACGGCCATACCAACCTGTACACGCCCGATCTCGTCCAATCTTGGAAGCTAAGCAGGTTCGGTCCTGGTTAGTACTTGGTTGGGAGACCGCCTGGGAATACCAAGTGCGGTGAGCTTAGGGCTGGTTCTCCATTCTTTTCGCTCCTCTCTCACGCGTGGCGAAGAGGGGGCTGTTGGGGTGGTCTTTTGGACCTCCTCTGGTAACCCTGTGTGCTTCCCGAGCCGCCGGGCCCGGTCCGAAGTAATGTTTCGTCGACCCGTAGGCCTGGAATAACCCTTTTTTGAAAACTGAAACACTTGTACTGCGGTATAGCCGTGTATACCCGCAGGTGTGTTTTGGAGTTTTTTCTTGAGGGGTTATAGGAACAACCACCGCATGTGGTACCAAGAGGGTGGTTGATTCCCTGGTGTGTTGGAGCAGAGTCAACTCCCGGGTTACCCGGTTGAGTGTGCCCCTGCACGTTCATGACATCTGCCAATCATGTCAGCCTTCTCTGCCTCGACCCCTCTGGGTGGTTTTTTTTAAATGGAGGCTTTGTCATGGTGATCAACAACGCCAGCATACGCCCCTTCCGCCGGGGGGGGCTGTTTTCAGCTGACTCCTTTGGCGCCTGTCTCGTCCGCAGTGCTCCAGGCTCAGGTTACAGCCTGCTGCCTGGTTTCCCCGGTGCGCTGCCTGCTTCCGTTGGTTAACCTTTTTTGAGTGCTTACAGCCATGCTGACTGCCTGTTCTGCAGGGTCAGTGTGCCAGGCGGTGTGCTATTGGGGGGAAAGGGCCCGCTCTTGGAGGGGCCTTATCCGAATACGCTGGCGATGTGGTGGGGGCGGTGTCACTAAGTGACCACCTGGTGGGGTCTTGATGCCTGGCGTCATTGACCTCTCCGGGCCCCCTTTTTCCAGGGGATCCAGTCCCTTCAGTGGGTCTGGGTCTTCCTTCGCGCTCCGCTGCTACAGCCTTGCCACAGGGTTGGGTTTGCTCTTGACCCCGTGATTTTGGGGGCAGTAACGAGGTTTGTTCCTTCCGTTCGTTCCCTGGTGGCATGCGGGTTGTGCGTGTGTGTAGTCGTGGGGTCAAGCCACGGTCTGCTCACCCTGTGCGTTGAGTTGCTTGAGTTCCTCTTCGCACGGTCGGATCAGTCTCCCTCCCGTAAGCCTTCAATAGGGGGGGTATCCTCCATTAGGGAGGGTCGGGGGGCTCGGTCCTCCCCGGTCTGATGGTTGTGGGGGGCCTCAGCGGGGTACATTTGTCGAGCTATGGCTCCCGCTCAGCTCCTGTTATGCAACTGATGCTGAGCGAAAGCCATAATGAAATAGAACGTAAGGTTATGTATATAACCAAGTTCTATGAATTATGGACCCAGTGCCTTCTCAGGAATTTAGCATGTCTATTTTTATCATGCACATCTTATGTCTTCTTATTACCTGTTTTTTTTTTTTTTTTTTTAACTTTCTTTTATTTTGTGTCATATTGAACATCACATTGCATTAATCATACAGTATAATATACTTGATTCACATAGTCAATGACATTTGTTACTCAGGCTCTTCCCTCTTATTCAATTTGTTTAAGGTATTCAGCGTAATCAAAATAAGCTGTATAATCCGAGTACGCCTCTTAAACAACCCAGTGGGGAGGGATTTTTACAATATTTTTTTTTATGATTTTTTTGTAGGATAAGAAACGAAAAAATAAATAGAAAAATAAATTTAGCAAAAGGAAAAAAATATATACTTTAACAGAAAAAAAAGAACAACAAAAAAAGAAAAGAAAAAAAAGAGAGAGGGCGTCAGGCTCATGCTAATGTATCTCCAGGTACAAGGTTACAAGTGACCATCTCTGCATAAACATATCTTTTTTCAGTTGCAATTGTGCAGTCATTTCTTCCATTGTATACATCTGTCTCAGTCTCTTGGTCCATTGTTTGATTGTCGGTGGTTGATTTTGTAGCCATGCCATAGTTATCATTTTCCTTGCTATTAACAGTATCACTCTCAAGATATATAACGTATCTCCATAGTATGTGCCTTTCGGTATACATCCCAAGATATAGTACGATGGATTCAGAGGTAAGTCAAGATCTAGAATGGTTTTAATCTCATTTTTGATATTCATCCAAAATGTCTGCACCCTTGGACAGTCCCAGAAAATATGTGTATGATCTCCGATCATTCCACATCCTCTCCAACATAGTGGTGAGGACCCACCAGCAAATCCGGAGAGAACTTGAGGAGTCCTAAAGTACCTGACCTTGACCTTCCAGTCAAACTCCTTCCACATTGGGCTATTTGTGATTTTATGATTGCTTGAATGGCTGTCCTCCCATTCTTCATTTTCTATGATCACATTAGCTTCCAACTCCCATTTTTCTTTAATATAGGTGGTGTCTCCTGGATCGTCTAGTTGTAACATGTTGTAAATATTGGATATCTGCTTTCTTTCCATCAAGTTTTTTTCTATTGTGTTTATAAAGTACCGCTCCACATTTGTTGGTGGTCTCTTAATTGCTTCCCACTCACTGTGAGTCATTACATAGTGTCTTATTTGAAAGTATCTAAACATGTCTTTCGAAGGTAGATCAAAACATTGCTGTAGCTGTGCAAACGATTTAAAACAGTCTCCTTCCATTAATTGATTGATAGTAACCAGGCCCAAATCCGCCCATTTTTTAAAACCCCCATCCTCCATAGCTGGCCGGAATTCTGTATTGTCTGCTATTGGCATGGCCCTAGATATTGATCGTGGACCTCCCCCCTTTTTCCTTACACTTTCCCATACCTTTAATGTATTTGTAATCCATTTGTTACCAATCTTAATTTTTTTCCAGTATGCTTTCCCCAGGAATATTATGGATCTGAGAGGGGTCTTTGGAATTGAGTTTTGCTCAATCTGTACCCATCCTGAGTCTAGGTCCTTTTGTATCCAATGCACAAGTATGCGTAATTGAGCTGCCCAGTAGTAGTTTCTTAGGTTTGGTAGACCAAGACCACCCTTGTTCTTTGGCAAACATAGTGTTTTAAGCCTTACTCTAGGTTTTTTCCTCTGCCAGATAAATTTGGATAGGAGTTTATCTAACCTTTTAAAGGTAGTGGCAGGTATTGGTATAGGTAGAGACTGGAAGAGAAAAATAAGTCTAGGTAGCACATTCATTCGAATTGATTCTATTCTTCCCACTAGGGAGAGAGGTAAAATGTCCCATCTGGCCATGTCTGATTTGATTTGTACAATCAACTTTTCGTAGTTTGCTTGATATAACTGATTGCTGCTGGGAGTCAAAATGATTCCTAAATACCTGAATCCGTCTCTAGCCCAATGGAAGGGTGCTATACTATTCAGATGTATTGGCCATGTTCCCACTATCATCATGGCTTCTGATTTGGTCTCATTTATCTTATAACCCGACAGTTCGCCGTAATTTCTTAAATCCATCATTATGTTTGGAATTGATTCTAAAGGGTTTTTGATATAAAGTAAAATGTCATCAGCAAATAGCGAGATCTTGTGTGTAATGCCTTTTTGGTCATCTATTCCCTGTATCTGAGGGTTTGATCTAATCATCTCCGCTAGTGGCTCTATGCCAATCGCGAATAGTAATGGAGACAAAACGTCTCCTTGGCGTGTCCCTCTCTGTATGTCAAAGAAGTGAGAGCAGTGACCATTCACCCTTACTCTAGACTTAGGATTTTTATATAAACATTTTATCCATTCTATAAATGTGTTATTGAATCCCATACCTTTCAATGTTAGTTCAAGGTACAGCCAATCAACTCTATCAAATGCCTTCTCGGCATCTAAGCCGAGAAGCATTGATGGTTCTTTTCGAAATCCAGCCACTGTTTGCAGATTTAAAGTTCTTCTGATGTTGTTAGCACCCTGTCGACCAGTGATAAAGCCAGTCTGGTCTGGGTGTATCAGTTTTGTTATATGTTTCTGTATTCTTTTTTTAAGTATAGATGTCAATATCTTGAAATCGTTGCAAAGGAGACTTATGGGCCTATAGGAACTACATCTTGTGGGGTCTTTACCTTCTTTATGTATTACCGAGACAATAGCTTCTGACCAGCTTCCTGGTGGATCTCTCTCAGATAGGGCATAGTTATAAACTACACTTAATACTGGTGTTAATTGTTCAGTGAAATGTTTATAAAATTCATTTGAAAACCCATCTGTACCTGGTGATTTATTGTTCTTAAGCATCTGAATAGTTTCCCCTATCTCCTTCTCCGTAATAGGGGAGGTTAGCTCATCCGCCTCATCTGGGGATAGTTTAGAAAGTTTAAGGTTATCTAAGAAGTTGTTGATTTTTTCTTTCTTGTTTTCCAATTGCTGTGCTTTGTAGAGGTCGGTATAGTAATCTGCAAATGCATTAGCAATTTCTTGCGTTTGCATTACTTCCATGTGTGTGCTGGGGTGTTTAATCTTTGGAACTATCCGACTTGACTGTATTTTGTGGAGCTGGAATGACAGTAGCTTGCTTGCCCTATTTCCCATCTCATAGTAATTCCTACCAGCAAATCTAAGGGCTCCTTCCGCTTTGTATGTCAACAGGTCATCTAGTTTTTGTTTGCAGGTTAGTAGAGCTTTTAAATCTTCTTCATCTCTGTTCAGTTTATGTTTCCTTTCTAGTATTTTTAACTCATTTTCTAGGTTCTGCTGTTTTTCATTTCGCTGTTTCTTTAGTGCACTTGAAATTGAGATAATTTTACCTCTCATTACAGCCTTTGCCGCGTCCCATAAAATTGATGGTGAGACATCCCCCTTATTGTTGAGATCAAAATAACTCTTCAGTTCTTCACTTATCCTCTCCCGTGTGTGAGAGTCAGACAGCATGGATACATTGAGCCTCCAATATTTAAAGATTTTATTGGTACTGAGGTTAAGTTGAAGAGTTAGAGGTCCATGATCTGAGATGGTCGCTGGTTCAATGATACATGATTCAACTTTGTCAATATCTTGCTTGGAAATACAGAAGTAATCTATCCGAGAGTAGCTACCATGGACCCCAGACCTAAAGGTAAAGTCTTTCTGCCTAGGATGGTGGAAACGCCATGCATCTATAAGTCCAAATTCTTTTATCATTGCATTCAGTGATCTAGATTTTTTTGAAATGGGTCCACAATCTACAGGCAGTTTGTCTACTTTTGGATTTAGTACACAGTTGAAATCACCGGCCATAAGGATAATTCCTTTGGCATTACCAGCCAAAAGTGAGGCTATACCTTTAAAGAAATTGGGGCAGTCTTCATTTGGTGCATATATATTTAGAAAGGTTATGATTGATCCTCCTATTGACCCCAGGACCATAACATATCTGCCCTGGTCATCTGCAATTTCCTTTTCTTTGGTGAAGTATACTGATTTGTTAAATAGAATAGCCACTCCTCTCTTTTTCCCTGTTTGACAGGACGCACTATACACCTGGCCCACCCATTCTCTCTTCAGTTTCTGGTGTTCGTTCATTGATAAGTGCGTTTCTTGAATGAATGCTATAGAGCACTGCATTTTCTTAAGTTGTCCAAAAAGTTTTTTCCTCTTTATTGGGTTGTTAAGACCATTTATATTGTAACTAATACATTTAAGGCTTGTCATAATGTCATTGTATTTCGTATGTACAACATAGATCTATCTTCCATAGTATATGAGCTTGAGGCATTTGTCAAAGAGTATACAACATAAAAAACAAAACAAAATGGTCCCCTATTCACTTGTAAGGGAAAACCTAGGGCTTCCAATTTTCCAGTAAGCTGTCTTACATAAATCACAAATGAAATAATCTCCCGATGTTCTAGAGAGGTGTAGCTTTCTCTCTCAGGGAGCATATTGCACTAAGTGCAGAGAAGTTAACCACGAACGTATAGGGTTAACCTTTGCCTGGTAACACAGGCTAAGTGTGATCCGTCTATGGCTCAGTCTCTGGCCTCAGAACCACATATAAATTAAAGTAGATTTAATATATTTAAATGTTCCCAACAGGTAATTAATACTCAGGGTAAATGATAATCATATTAGTCAGCAGCATGTCCATTATTTCTTGTGTTTTACACTTATTGTAAACATTTCGTTAGTTTACTATATCTAACTGGTTTACTCATCTTTATCGTCCATGAATGATCTTAGGTCTGCGGCAGATAGTGACGTCATGGCTCCTTTCGTTCGCTGCTCACGCCCTCTTCTTTGTGTTCGCCACCTGTCCCTGTCCCTTGTCAGTTCTCTTTGTAGTTTCTCTCTTTCGTCGATTTGGACATGAATTCCCAGTTCTTTCAGTGTGGGAATTGCATCTACCAGAGAGTCAAACACCTTCGTTCCCGATTCTGTTGTCATCCTGAGTCGTGCCGGGTATGGGCAATTAGCGCGTATCCCTTTTTCCTTCAGCTGTTTGATGACGTGACGCACCTGACCCCTCTTCTTTTGCAGGTCTGGGGAGTAATCGTGATCAAAATAGATCCTTTTCCCTTGAAATGTGACGGTTTGTCCCCATGCGAGCTGTAGAACCTGTTCTTTGATATTGAAATCTAGAAAGCGCACAATGATAGAGCGCGGGGGTGCGCTAGACTCTCTCGGTTTGGCCATCAGTGATCTGTGCGCTCTTTCTATCTTAATCTCAGACTCAAGTTCAGGTGTTATTTTCAGGGATGTTGTCAATAGCTGCTTCACAAACTCTTTAGTATCCTTGTCCTCGCTACCTTCAGGGACTTGGTAGATCCGGATATTGTTGCGTCTGAGTCTATTTTGCAAGTCTTCACAGGTTGCTGTAATTTCTGCATCTCTTCTTACAAGGTATTTGAGCGCCCTCTGGTGTCTCATTCCACTATCATCCAGTTTCGTGATTTCTTTTTCAATTACCGTAATTCTACCTTCTGTTTTGTCAATCCATTCAGTTACTTGCGACATAGATGTTTCAAGTTTGCTCACTGAAGACTGGGTGGCATTGTGTGCTTCTTTATTCTCTCTCCTTAGATCTTTTAATTCTTTTAGAATCGCGGATTCCTCTCTCTCTGTTTCCTCGTCAGTGTCGGAAGAGCTGGTTTGACAAGTTCAAGTTCAAGTTCAAGTTCTTTAATAGTTGTCATACAGAAGTACAGAATACTTTCATACAAAATGCTTCTTACTGTTACGCTCCAGAGACTGTGCTAGACAAGATAGTATCAAATAACATAATAACATAATATAGCATGAATTTAGAAGAAGAATGAGGTCACAGTTGTTCGGTATAGACATATGTACAATGTTCTGAGTTACCATATAATATACAATACACAATACTATGCAGTGTACTAATGTACAGTACTATCTAGTGCAAAGCAGAAATGGGATGAGGTACAATTTTAGGTACAATTTACAGTAAGGTGTACGAGTTGTAGTGCAATCCTTCATCCATAAATATAAAGTGTGGGGAGTGGGTGCTACAGTGTGTTTGTTTAAAGTGGGTGTGTGCTATAAAGTGTGTGTAGTGGGTGCTACAGTGTGTTTGTTTAAAGTGAGTGTGTGCGTGTGGATGTGTGTGCTATGTGTGTTTGGTGGTTGTTGTTGTGTAGTGTTCATTCATTGTTCGTTTAGCAGCCTGATGGCCTGGGGATAGAAGCTACTTCTGAGTCTTTCTGTGCTCGCCTTGAGACTCCTGTGTCGCTTGCCTGACGGCAGCAGTTCAAAGAGGCAGTTGTTCGGGTGGCTCGAGTCCTTAATAATTCTCTTAGCCTTCCCCTTGCAACGCTTGTTGTAAATGTTCTGGAGGGTGGGGAGCCCCCCTCCAATTGTGCGTTCGGCTGAACGTGTCACTCTTTGTAGTCTGCTTTGGTCTTTTGCAGTGCTATTCCCAAACCAGGAGGTGATGTTGCCGGTCAAGATGCTCTCTATTGTACATGAGTAGAAGTTCTTAAGGATCTTCTGGCTGACTTGGAACTTCCTTAGGCGCCTGAGGAAGTAGAGGCGTTGTCGTGCCTTCTTCACCACACTGTTAATGTGTATGGTCCATTTCAAGTCCTCGGATATGTGGGCTCCGAGGTACTTGAAGCTGTTGACTCTCTCAACCGGTGCCCCGTCGATGCTGAGGGGGCTGTAGTCCTTGACCCCCGACCTCCTGAAGTCCACAATCATCTCCTTTGTTTTGCTGACGTTCAGGGAGAGGCTGTTTTCCTGGCACCATCCCGCCAGGACCTTGACCTCTTCCAGGTAGGCCCTCTCGTCGTTGGCAGAGATCAGGCCCACCACCACTGTGTCGTCAGCAAATTTGACGATTGTATTGCTACTCCGCTGAGCCACACAGTCGTGTGTGTACAGGGAGTAGAGGAGGGGACTCAGAACACAGCCCTGGGGGGCCCCTATGTTGAGGGTGATGGATGAGGAGGTGCAGTTGCCTGCTCTCACCACCTGGGGTCTGCCAGTCAGGAAGTCCAAGACCCACTGGCAGAGGTCATAGCCCAAGCCCAGGTCCCTGAGCTTGGCTATGAGTATGGAGGGGACTATGGTATTGAATGCCGAGCTGTAGTCGATGAATAGCATTCTCACATAGTTCCCCTGCCTCTTGTCCAGGTGTGATGCTGCTGTGTGCAGCACATGGGATATGGCGTCCTCCGTGGACCTGTTGGGGCGGTATGCAAATTGCAGGGGGTCCATGTTGATGGGGAGGGAGGAGCAGATGTAGCCCTTTACTAGCTTCTCAAAGCACTTCATGGCTATGGAGGTGAGAGCTACAGGGCGGTAGTCGTTGAGGCAAGCAGGCTTGGATTTTTTGGGTACAGGGATAATAGTGGACTTCTTCAGGCAGGTGGGGATGACAGCCTGTTCTAAGGACAGGTTAAATATGTCAGTGAATACTGGGGCCAGTTGGTCGGCACAGACTTTTAGGACGCGGCCGGGGATGCCGTCCGGACCTGCTGCCTTCCTGATATTCACTTTTTTAAAGGTCCGCCTCACCTCATGCTCTGTTACCCTGAACACTGCGCCTCCATCAGCAGCCGACCCCCCCCCCCCCCATTGCCGAGGCTTGTGAGCTGGTGTTGTTATTACCAGCATCAAACCTCGCATAGAAGGTATTGAGGTCGTTTGCTAAGGAGATGTCATTGTTCAGTTTGAGGGAGGCGCCTTTGTAGTCTGTCATCGTTTTGAGCCCCTGCCACATAGCTCTAGAGTCAGCTTGTTCAAACTGGAGTTCAATTTTATCCCTGTAGCGCCGTTTGGCCTCTGACACTGTCCTCCTTACGTTGTGTTGCGCCACCTTGTGGTCATTCATGTTGCCTGCCACTAGGCCGTCATTGTATGCTTTGGTGCGCTCTCTCAGAGCTTCACGGACGGATTTGTCTACCCAGGGTTTTTGATTTGGGTAAACTTTCATTTTGGTAGTGGGGATTGTTTCTTTCACCCTAGTACAGACATAGTCCAGCACTGTCTCCGTGTAGGCATTAATGTTATCTGTGTCGCGGAATACAATCCAGTCTGTGTTGTGGAACACTGACCGGATCGTATCCTCTGACGTCACATCCCATTTCTGCACCTCTCGCGAGACTACGGGAGTACTTTTAATTCTTTGTCTGTACTTTGGTGTAAGGAAAATGGATGCGTGATCTGACTTGCCAAAGCCACTATCAGAATGAGCCTTGTAGCCACCTTTAAATTGCGTGTAACAGTGATCTAGGATGTTACCGCCTCTGGTGTTGCAAGTCACATGCTGGTAGAAATCAGGCAATACCTTTCTCAGATTGGCGCTATTGAAATCTCCCAGTACTAAAATGGCGGCGTTAACGTTCGTCGCTTGTATATTATTTACCTCGTCGTGTAGTCTGGAGAGCGCGGCGTTGTTGTTGGCTTGCGGTGGAATATACACTCCGACCAGGACGATCGCCGTTAACTCCCTCGGGAGGAAGAAAGGACGACACTTGATGGTTATATATTCCAGTTCTGGGGAGCAGTAGTTGGATAATTCCTTCACATTCGTTGGATCACTCCAATTTTTGTTAAACATGAAGGCAATACCTCCACCACGTTGTTTACCGGACTCTGATTGTGTCCGATCCTTCCTATGGATAAAGAAGTGATCCGCTGGTTGAATCGCGTGATCTGGAACCTCCGGTGTTAGCCAAGTTTCGGTGAAGCAAAGGACATTGCAGTCCCTAACGTCTCTTTGATATTGAATCCTTGCTCGGATGTCATCCAGTTTATTGTCTATTGATTGTACATTGGCTAGCAATATACTGGGAAGTGGTGTACGGTGTCGTCTGGATCTCAGCCTGTTTCGGATCCCAGCCCTTTTTCCTCGACGTCTTTTCCTGGGGTCTAGGAACAAAGGATCTGGTCCTAGTCTCCGGAGGATTTCTTCCGGCCATTGATGTGGTTCGGAAAGTTGATCCAGCGAGTAATCCAGTTGGTAAGTTTCCCGTAATCCAATGTCTATGAGTGACTGACGGTCATATACATTAAATGCACCAACAGTTGGTACGCACAAAACTCTAAAAACTATAAATATTAACAAAAGTAAACACAGTCTCGACGGAGCTAACAGAGAGGCAGCCGAACGGGGCGGCGCCATCATCATCAGGCCTGTTCATCTGTGACATCTTTCTCATTTCCAGAGTCGGTTTTGGTATTTCTTTTAGCACTTCGTTTCTTCGGGCTCATCTTTAGACTTCTTACCGTTTCACTCGTTAAATGTTGCTGACAATATCTGTTTGTTGGGTCGTTTATCTCGGGGGTTCTGAGGAGCTCGAGATTCAAGCTGCTACCCGGACATCACACAACCGGAAGTCTACCTGTTTTTTTATGTCTATTTTATTATTAGTATTATTGCACAATCGATGCGGGCATGACCACCCGCATTTCACTGTATGCCCTGGTATGTATGTGAGAAATAAACCTCTTGAATCTTGAATCTTAGCTAGTATCTGGAATATTAAAGCTGCACCGGGTAGTTTTGAGAAGAAAACATCACATCTACAATAACTAGTTACAAATACTTGAATTAAGCATTACATCAAGCGCAGGAGTGTGTTATACGAATTAGATCATGCCTAGGGATGGTTGTTAGGCCTGAGGCGCAGCCGAGGGTTGTTAGACCCCCTAGGCATGATCTAATTTGTATAACACACAACTTCCAATGATGTAATGTCTTTTATACAATGGCCGAATTCATCCAACCTTATTGCTAGACAATAAACACACAGTAATTGAAGCATAATGGATATTTATTCATAAAACCATCTGCAGAAAAAGTAGGTCAAAAAAAGAAAATGCCTCCGTGTCTAGAAGCAGGTGCGGTGCTTCAAAGCATGCCATTTAACAACAAACTTCATATAAATCCTGCAATGTATTATTGTTTTGACAATGGGTCATGACAAACCAATTACATAATCCAACATTGTGTAAACAACTAACATATTCCAGTTAACGGTATCTTTTTAAAATGATTTGTTACGAATATATCCATACTTCCATTGTGTCCGGGACATCCAGTGAAATTGCTTCGTGCGACAGTGTCCTTTTGCAGAGGCAGGTTGCTACAAAGCATGCCATCTAACAGTGAAGTTAGCGGTTGTTATTTGATTGATTGATTGATTGATTGATTGAAAATTTTATTAACAGATTGCAGAATGGGTACTGTTGTGAAGGGCCAGATTAAACTGAGAATCTACCTTTATTGTTTGATATACTTTGTATATTATTTATATATATACACGGAATATCCCTTTACCTGCGTTCAAACCAGAGTAATATTCGCTCTCCTTATTGGACAGCGCCCCTAGGCGCCAGCGTGCAGGCCCCCAACGGCAGGTTCAAAGACAAGTTCAGGCATGTCAGGACATGCCCGGAGACAGCGTATTGATACCAGACAAAGACTGCGGTTTGGTACTAGATATTCACTTAAGTATATATATGGCGCAGGTGCGCAGAGTTGTTGTTCATCCCGAGTCAACGTGCAGTGAAGTGAGCAACCTTGCGTCTAACAGAGCGTTGAGAACCACGTGCGAATAGAATAGTAAAGTGTCAGAGTTTAATGCAGTAACGTCGAGTTCGACCTAATCTAATGTGAAGTAAATAGTCGTTCATTTATTGTATATCGTGCGGCCACAGTTCGTTCGTGTGTAGCATTACCCAGCGGTTCGTCGTGTCTTTAGCTAGTGTACTTAGCCAGGGTGTGTGGCCTAAATACGTCGCCCACACCCGAGGAGTCCTAGGCGGAGAACCGTTGGACATGTACACAGGAGAATCGGCGTCGGCGATTGCAGAACCATTACTGGTTGGATTATATTGATTTGGAACGTGTTACCCGGAGAAGAGCATCGTTGATTTCCACTATCGTTTGGGATTCAACCTCGTGAGGATTACAACTCGGGCTGGCCTCGTGGACGGAGGCTGGCTAACTTTCATCAATGCTATCGAGCATTTGGATTACAATTATTGCTTTGCTGCTGGGATTTACAATTATTGCTTTGCTCCAGGGATTTACAAGGACCGACTCCTGTACCTGGAGTCTCTTTATTCCTCATTGAATCAGACTGAGTACCCGAACATTCCTCTACCCTCCAGGCCTTACACCCCCGGAGGGAACCCATTGTCTCCAGGCGGTACCAGTGTTGCCCTATATAGTTGCTACTACGCAGCAGAGAGACCACCGTGACCCCAACGGCCCAGAGCCATCCCTCCTAGACCTGGCTGCTTTCCTCGCAAGGGAAGTTAGCAGCCTACGACTGGACACATTCGTGTGGAGTGGATCTAGCCCAAGAGATGGACCTCGGAGGTCCAACGATAACCGCCGGTCAGTGACAGTTATGCACTAGGCCAAGTCAGTGCCGCAGCACAAGAACCACAGCACCCCCCAGACCAAGGGGAAGTGGAAGATTGTATGCCAGTACTGTGAAAATGAACATTGGCTGTCTCAATGTGACACCTTCAAGAAGCTGACCGCTGACGAGGTGAGTCAGTGGATCAAAGCCAACCGCCGCTGCTTCCGCTGCGCGCGCAGCCATATGGCAGCTGAGTGCCGCCTAAAGAAAAGATGCAGCAAGTGCGACGGCGCCCACTTGGAGGTCCTACACGACAGCAACAAGAAGAAACCCGTACCCCCAAGCAGCTCGAGAGTGAACGTCATGTACATAGACCCTGCGAAGAGCGGGAGCTCCCGAGTGCTCTTGAAGGTGGTCCGAGTGCTCTTAAGCTACGAGGACAAGGTCATGGACACTTACGCCGTCCTAGACGATGGGTCAGAAAAGACTCTCCTCCTCGCATCCGCTGCAGCCCGGCTGGGTCTGTGGGGGAGCGAAGAAACAATGACAATCCGTACCATTAGAAGAGACCTGAAGACCATAAAGGGTGAAAATGTCTCCTTCACGATAGCAGCGGTCGGGCAGCCCGAGAAGCAGTATAGCATCACTAACGCCTTCACCAGCCACGACATAGGCCTGTCACAGTACACCTACCCCATCCCAAAGCTGATGGAAAAATACGTGCACCTACGTCAACTACCTATACCACTCATCGACGACGCCACCCTGACCCTGCTCATAGGATCCGACCACACACACCTCATCGTCCCAACGGACCGGGTCCACATCGGGCCCAGAGGCTGTCCAGCAGCGGTCGAGACCCGCCTGGGTTGGACACTACAAGGCCCCCTCTCCGGGTCTTCCAACCGACCGACAGCCACTCGCTGTCTCTACACGAGGATAAACGAAGAAGACACCACTCTCTTGCAGCACGTCGAGAGGCTATGGACATTAGACGCGATGCCCTTTAAGAATGAAAAGAAACTCGTTCGCTCAAAGGAAGACACTTATGCCATAGCCCTCCTCGAGCAGAAGACAAAGAGAGTCGAGGTCAACGGAGTGATGAGATACGCAACTCCACTCTTGAGGCGAGAGGGTATGCCCACCCTCCACGCCTCAAGAGAAGCGACAGAGCGATATCTACTGAACACCGAGCGGCGTCTAGCCAAAGACCCCACTCAAGCCACTGTGTACCGCGCTGAGATCGACAAGCTGATCACAGCGGGACACATAAAGAAAATTGACATTCAAGAGGCCGACCAGACGACTGAATCCTGGTACGTGCCCCACCACAAGGTCCACCACAACGGCAAGGATCGCATTGTATTCAACTGCAGCTACCAGATCGGACTACAGAATCTGAATAAAGAACTCTTGCCCGGCCCGACACTCGGCCCCTCTCTCCTCGGCGTACTACTACGTTTCCGCCAAGACAAGGTGGCCATCAGCGGCGACATCAAAGGGATGTTCCTGCAGGTGCGACTAGTGGAGGAGGACAAGCCCCTGCTGCGGTTCCTATGGAGAGAGAGGATCAAAGATGAGCAACCATCCATCTACCAATGGGAGGTCCTCCCCTTCGGCACCACATGCAGCCCATGCTGTGCTACGTTCGCACTTCAAAAACATGTGACAGAAGACCCTGAAGCTGACGAGGAGGTCAGACAAAGTGTAGAGAGGAGTTTCTACGTGGACAACTGTCTGCAAAGCGTCTCGACGCCAGAAGAAGCCGAAGCCCTCCTGCTCAAGCTCCGCGCCTCACTGATCAAAGGCGGCTTTGATCTCCGGCAGTGGGCCAGCAGTGACCCTCAAGTACTTCGCAGCCTCTCCCCAGAGACAAAGGCAGCAAGCAGCGAGACCTGGATGGCGACCACCCCAGGTGAAGCACAGGAAATGACATTGGGCCTAGTCTGGCGCTTCAAAACAGACTCGCTCCATTACAAATACACACCCCTGACCCCGGAGCAGGGAAGGTCGACCCCTCTACCGACCACCAGACGGAGCGTATACAGAACACTCGCAAGTCAATACGACCCGCTGGGGTGTATCCTACCTTACACCACTCGGGCGAAAATGATTGTACGAGAGCTGTGGGACAAGGAACAGGGCTGGGACGACCCCATACCCGACCACCTAGCTTCCACCTGGAGAAAGTGGGAGAGAGAACTCAGCTCGCTCCAAAATGTGAACATACGCCGGAGCTACTTCCCACCCACAGTGCGGCTGGAGACGTGCCAGATGGACCTGCACATCTTCAGTGACGCCTTGGAAGTGGCCTACGGCTCGGTGGCCTACTTGCGGGCCCGAGAGGAGGGAGGAGAAATACACACAGCCTTCAGCCTGGCTCGCTCAAGGATAGCCCCCCGCAAGCAACAATCGATCCCGCGTCTAGAGCTCTGCGCAGCTCTGGTAGGCGCGCAACTCGCCACGTTAATCCAACGTGAACTCACCATCCCGGTGCAAAGAACAATCTTGTGGTCAGACTCCATGACCGTACTCACATGGATCCAGTCCGATTCTTGTAGATACAAGGTCTTCGTGGGAGTCAGAATCACAGAGATTCAAGACCTGGTAGGATCAGCGTGCTGGAGGTACGTGGACACGAAACAGAACCCAGCCGATGTCATCACACAGGGGATGTCCCTAGATGACCTCACACGTCCCAATATCTATAGTGACGGTCCTGAGTTCCTCAAGCTCCCGGAGGAGGAGTGGCCTACCCCCACCCCACGGGAGGCTAGTCAAGAGGAGGCAGAGATCAAGAAATCTATGTTCTGTGGGTTGACGCACACCCCAGTCCCCACTGACCCTAACATAGACGACTGCCTCACCTTTGAGAGTGCGCAGCTAAAAACATTCCTGTGGCACCACCCTGAGGTTCCCCCCACTACAGACATTGACGCATCGAACTACGCAGAGGCAGAACTCCTTCTGCTACAGCGAGCCCGAAGAGACTCGTTCCCCGACGAGCTAGACTGCCTGCAGGGAACAAAGCCAATCCCGTCAGACAGCAGACTGCTCCACTTGGCCCCTGAGCGTGACACCCATGGCCTCATCAGGGTGGGTGGTCGTCTGAGACGGGCCCCGGACTTAACGGACGACGTCAAGTTTCCTATAGTCCTCAACAGCCGACACAAGGTCACTGAGCTCATCATAAAGAAATACGACGAGGATGTGCACCACGCTGGGGCAGAGAGAGTCTTCGCTGAGATCCGACGTCGCTATTGGATACTGAACGGAAGAGAAGCAGTACGTCGCTTCCAGCGGACTCGTCTAGACTGTCGCAAGTGGCGAGCACAGCCCAGTATACCCAGGATGGCCGACCTGCCTCACTGTCACACCCGACCCGTGGCGAGGCTGATAGAGTTGCCGAGGCTCCCTGACTCCCCTGATGACGATCATGACCCACTGACTTTGTAGATTGCCCTACTCCCCACAACAGACATTGAGCAGTTGACTGGACTATTAATCTGTCTCCTTTAACTAATTAGGTGCGGACTAATTAGGAGGCGGCTGTTGTGAAGGGCCAGATTAAACTGAGAATCTACCTGTATTGTTTGATGTAGGGGTCAAATAATGTTGGGGGTCGCGCAGGACATTAGGACCGCGACAAAGAAGATGCAAGATCTGGATTAAATTAAAGCATTACAGGAATCATTGTAACCTGTTTCAACCCCCCCCCCCCCCCCCGCCACGTAACTCAAGTCTGTGGAAGAGAAGAAGGAATGTTCGAGGTCAATGAAAGAGGCCGAGGAGAAGAAGTCAAGATAAGACCTGGTTTATGACGTCCGTACCCATCGCAACCAAGGACGGGACAGTATCTGACTGTCTGAAGATAAGATGGATGGCCTCCCCCCCCCCCCCCCCTCCCCATCCTCACGCAAACCTCCCCCCCACGAGCACGACTGGCGACGTGCACGGAAGGAGGGGTGGATCCCTCGACTGCCTCAAACGCCCAAAACCCTAAGCCACTACCCTCTCCTTAACTCCCACCCCCCACTCTCCGCCCTCCCTCCCATCCCCCAAATTCCCTCCCCCGAGGGTGCTTCCTGAAGCTCACTGACTTTCGACATAAATGAACATTGTATCAACAAATGTGCTTTGTTTTGTATTAATTTAGGGTTGTGCCATTATTATTATGCAAAGATAATAATTGTGATTAATTCTGTAATGAGCTGTGTGTTTCTAGCATCCTTGACACCCAAGGACAACGATGGAAATAAGTCAAGAGGCTTTTACGTTACTATCCTTGACAGCAATGTATGCTGGATTAATGATCTGTATATGTTGTGGAGTCTAAATAAAAACCTGAAACCTGAAACCTGATATACTTTGTATATTATTTATATATATACACGGAATATCCCTTTACCTGCGTTCAAACCAGAGTAATATTCGCTCTCCTTATTGGACAGCGCCCCTAGGCGCCAGCGCACAGGCCCCCAACGGCAGGTTCAAAGACAAGTTCAGGCATGTCAGGACATGCCCGGAGACAGCGTATTGATACCAGACAAAGACTGCGGTTTGGTACTAGATATTCACTTAAGTATATATACGGCGCAGGTGCGCAGAGTTGTTGTTCATCCCGAGTCAACGTGCAGTGAAGTGAGCAACCTTGCGTCTAACAGAGCGTTGAGAACCATGTGCGAATAGAATAGTAAAGTGTCAGAGTTTAATGCAGTAACGTCGAGTTCGACCTAATCTAATGTGAAGTAAATAGTCGTTCATTTATTGTATATCGTGCGGCCACAGTTCGTTCGTGTGTAGCATTACCCAGCGGTTCGTCGTGTCTTTAGCTAGTGTACTTAGCCAGGGTGTGTGGCCTAAATACGTCGCCCACACCCGAGGAGTCCTAGGCAGAGAACCGTTGGACATGTACACAGGAGAATCGGCGTCGGCGATTGCAGAACCATTACTGGTTGGATTATATTGATTTGGAACGTGTTACCCGGAGAAGAGCATCGTTGATTTCCACTATCGTTTGGGATTCAACCTCGTGAGGATTACAACTCGGGCTGGCCTCGTGGACGGAGGCTGGCTAACTGTCATCAATGCTATCGAGCATTTGGATTACAATTATTGCTTTGCTGCTGATCCAGGGATTTACAAGGACCGACTCCTGTACTTGGAGTCTCTTTATTCCTCATTGAATCAGACTGAGTACCCGAACATTCCTCTACCCTCCAGGCCTTACACCCCCGGAGGGAACCCATTGTCTCCAGGCGGTACCAGTGTTGCCCTATATAGTTGCTACTATACGACAGGTGGTGTCAACTTAGACCCATCGTAGGATTCCTGCTATTCTTAGTGACTCATGCTATTGACTAACTTTACGCATATTCTTCGCCATACAAGCGCGACCCTAATTCTCATTCTGTAACCTAATGTTGCATAATAATAATAAAATACCCTCAAATACTATTTCTTTGTCAATGCCGTGTTCTTGTGGGTGTTCACCATCTATATTTGATGTACTGTCTGGCCAGTAATTAAAGTACATAACTAGCAGTGGTTTAATCTATCACAATCTTTAATACAGTCAGGGTTTTGTAACCCCTCAGTTACAGGTACAATACAGTACAGCTCAATACACACAATTGTTAAGGGGATGCAGACCAGAGAAAGACTTTCGTCTTGTTTACATCAGGGTCCCCCATTTTCAATACATCATAACATATATGACATACAGATAGACAGTGCTACATCTATACATAGGTTGCTACAAAGCATGCCATCTAACAGTGAAGTTAGCGGTTGTTATTTGATTGATTGAACATTTTATTAACAGTGAAATGACAGTCCTTTTGAAGGAGAGGGAGGTTCTACAACGAATGCCATCTAACAACACACTTCCTGCGATTTTTATTTTGTTTCACAATGAGTCATGACCAACCAATTACATAATCCAACATTGTGTAAGCAACTAACACATTCCACGTGACTTTATCGTTTTTGAATGAGTCGTTATGACGATATCAATACATCCATGCATAAAGATTATTGTCCGCCATCTTGGTTTCATTCATAAAAACACGAACGGCGGAGTGATTAGGAAAAAAAGTTATTAAATTCGGTTGTGGGCGGGTTCTGGGATCACGTGGAGTGTGTTATGAGAAATAACAACATCTGAAAGAAGTGTTTCAGCCAATCAGAATCAAGACATTTGCATGCCATTGTATAACATTGTTTATAATCTTGACACAAATCCTCCCCAAAATCACCCTTTGAAACAAAGTTAATCAACGTTGCTCTTAGAGGACACTTCTTTGTATGGTGAAGGTGGTGGGAGGGTAGCACCACAGACAAACAGATAATTTTTACTTTCAAACAGCGCTCCCGGGATCCAGTTTCCTCTTATAACACTGTATGTATTCAATACTAAAGATATATCATACTTTATGTATTCAATACTAAAGATATATCATACTTTATATATTCAATACTAAAGATATATCATACTGTATATATTCAATACTAAAGATATATCATACTTTATATATTCAATACTAAAGATATATCATACTTTATATATTCAATACTAAAGATATATCATACTGTATATATTTAATACTAAAGATATATCACACTTTATTTATTCAATATCAAAGATATATCATACTTTATGTATTCAATACTAAAGATATATCATACTATATTTATTCAATACCAAAGATATATCATACTTTATTTATTCAATACCAAAGATATATCATACTTTATTTATTCAATACCAAAGATATATCATACTTCATACATATATATATACTTAATTTCAGAGGTACTGTAAGTTCCTGTTAGGGTTTGAAACCGACCTCAAACGCACGGCACAGACAGGTAGTTCAGAGTTAGCCAAATACTAGGGCGTATTTATTTACAGAGTCAAAAAGGAGTCAAGTAACAATTTCTAAACAAAAGGGAGACTGCCTTCGGCAGAGTTATCTGCGGCTCTGCAGATTCTCTTGGTGTTGGAGGTGGGGAAACGGTGTTGACGCCGTAGCGGCTCTGCAGATACTCCCAGCTTCAACTCCAGGTGGAAAAGGAGAGAGAGAGAGAGAGAGAGAGAGAGAGAGAGATCAATAACAGTCCCACATAACACAGAGGCAGTGCGGTTTCCTCCTCCCTTAGCTGAGTCCAGAACAAACAAAACGATATCTTCAGTGTTCTCCACAACACACAATTTAGCTGAGGGTCAGTGCAAACAAAAACGATAATCTTCAGTGTCTCTTCTAAACACACACTTCAGCTGAGTCCAGTGCAAGCAAAAATGATAATCTTCAGTGTCTCCTTTAACACACAACTTAGCTGAGTCTAGTGCAAGCAAAAATGGAACTCTTCAGTGTTCTTCAAAACACACAAAACAGAATAGTCCAAAAAGGGGTTTGGTTCCAACTCACCAAAGCGCAAAGCATAAAGCGGGTAAACGAGGCGCAGCTCCAAACGGGGGAACAACAGGCAGAAGCAGAAGTATTCAAAACAGTAATACTCAAAAGGACCCGACAACGATTGAAAGAAGGTCCCAGTATATGAAGCCTCTGGAGCGCTGATTAGAACACACATCAGGTGCGTGATGGTAATTGGTACTTGACCTAGAAGTGTGCGTTAGGCAACGGACCAATCATCACAGTACCTTAAGAAGCGTGTGGCGGGGAATGAACCAATCCTCACAGTTCCCCTGCAAAAATAAACTACCTGATGTTGACATGTTAAACACAGTGGATTTGTATGACACAGTGGGTTAAATAAAGCAGAACATTGTCATGGAAAAACATTGTTGGTCACAGCAATTTGTGAAATTACCGTAAGCTATAGACTGTTCTGTACTAGATGTAGAGAGTATTACTGGGTGTTAGCAGGTATTACCAGGTATTCTCCGAACAACAAGCACAACAGTACGTACCTCGCTCACACACAGTCCAGCAGCCAGTCAGCCTGTCATTATTAACACAGACTGTATTGTCTCATGTAGCAGGTCAGTAATACCAGGCTGCTGCAGGCAACGAGGCGTAGGTGTCTTAATACGTGTGTGTGTGTGTGTGTGTGTGTGTGTGTGTGTGTGTGTGTGTGTGTGTGTGTGTATATGTGTGTGTGTGTATATGTGTGTATGTGTGTGTGTGTGTGTGTGTGTGTGTGTGTAATGTATACAGTATATGTGTGTGTCTGTGTGTATATGTCTGTGTGTATGCAAGCTAATATATATGTGTGGAAGGTGTGTGGTGGTGCCTGTGTGTGCATGTGGGTGTGTGTATGTGTGTGTGTGTGTGTACACGCATGTTAACGTACAGTATATGTGGTGTATGTGGTGTACGTGTGGAGGGGTATGTGTGTGTGTGTGTGTGTGTGTGTGCACGGTTGCTAATGTATATGTTTGTGAAGGGAGAGAGGGATTGTGTGTGTGTGTGTGTGTGTGTGTGTGTGTGTGTATGGGGGGGTAGAATTATGATATGTGCGCTCGTGTGTGTGTGTGTGTACATAGTATTATGTACTGTGTGTGTTATACTTATAAGCTCTATTTTAATAACTGACTTTAGTATCGTCTGTTTGAGACAGCAAAATTACAACATCCCCACCAATGACATCTCTCGCTCTCTTTCTAACACACACACACTCTCTCTCTCACACCAACAAGTCACAAATATGTTTATCAGTATGATTCATTACTGTGATGAACACAAGCGTCATAGTTTTTCCCTAAAGTACTATATTAAGTGACAGCGATCACTGCCTGAACAGGAATTACTTCTGTGGCGATCACACAGTCACTTCTTAAAGTAATTCTGGGGAAAGGCCTCTGCTATCAGGATCATTAACCTACATGGTAACACAATCTTACCAGCAGTTTGGCCCTTTCTATGCCAACAGTCCTCAAGACACTAACAGCAAGTCTATGGACACA
The DNA here is from genome assembly GCF_963971535.1 of Notolepis coatsorum. Taxonomy (NCBI): domain Eukaryota; kingdom Metazoa; phylum Chordata; class Actinopteri; order Aulopiformes; family Paralepididae; genus Notolepis; species Notolepis coatsorum. Next base: position 82,273,465 of record NC_140165.1, on the reverse strand, counting down.
ACCAAATATCAGGACCATTAACCTACAGCCATAGGGCTCCGATATCAGGACCATTAACCTACAGGACCATTAACCTACAGCCATAGACTTCCGATATCAGGACCATTAACCTACAGCCATAGAGCTCTGATATCAGGACCATTAACCTGCAGCCATAGACCTCCGATATCAGGACCAATAACCTACAGCCATGTAATGTTGGGGGTTCGCTCTGCTCAGTGAGCGAGCCTCTCGCGTTACCTGGTGGGTATTGCCATGTCTATCTGTCTTAATTACACTCATTGGTACCTGGTGTGGCTCGTTAATGTCCCTTCATATTCTCCCCTGTGTCGTACAAACCCTGTCAGTCGATCACCAAACTGTCTGTGAGTAATACCTGCCTGAGTAAGCCCAAGGACCACCCTTGCCACGGAGGATAAGTATGTTCGCTATGTGTCTTAGTTGTCGTGTCACTTTGATTGCCGCATGAATTTGTTATTGAAAGTTTATATTACTGTGTGTATATGCAGCACCGTTGTTTGGGTCCAACACACCTACCAAACCGTAACACAGCCATAGACCTCTGATATTGATTGATTGATTGATTGATTGAAAACTTTATTAACAGATTGCAGAATGGGTACAGTACAGTACAGCTCAAAACAGGACCATTAAACATACAGCCATAGACCTCTGATATCAGGGCCATTAAACCTACAGCCATAGACCTCTGATATCAGGGTCATTAAACCTACAGCCATAGACCTCTGATATCAGGGCCATTAAACCTACAGCCATAGACCTCTGATATCAGGGCCATTAAACCTACAACCATAGACCTCTGATATCAGGGCCATTAAACCTATAGCCATAGACCTCTGATATCAGGGCCATTAAACCTACAGCCATAGACCTCTGATATCAGGACCATTAACCTACAGCCATAGACCTCTGATATCAGGGCCATTAAACCTACAGCCATAGACCTTTAATATCAGGGCCATTAAACCTACAGCCATAGAAACAGCTTCTGACATGTGATTGTGCAACTAAGGGCTGTTCCTGGGTCAGTTTGTTCGATATACAGGAGGAATGGACAACCCTTCTCAAGGAAATGCATACACACACACACACACACACACACACACACACCCACACATACAATTGTTGCCTCAATCACAGGTTTCTCTCTCTCTCTCTCTCTCTCTCTCTCTCTCTCTCTCTCTCTCTCACACACACATACAATTGTTGCCTCAATCACAGGTTTCTCTCTCTCACACACACACACACACACACACACACACACACACACACACACACACACACACACACAGACACACTCATAGGTTCTGCTGGCGGTGAATGAGTCAGTCCAGTCTGTTCCATCTGATAGAGAGACTGACAGACACATCGCTCTCCGCCACGGACTGGTGAGTGAGTGAGTGTATTGTGTATATTGTGTGTATGATAAAAGTATGTATTGTGTGTGTGTGTTGTGTGTATGGTGATAATTGTATGTGTGTGTATTGTGTGTATTGTATATTGTGTGTATGATACAATTATGTATTGTGTGTGTGTATATTGTGTGTATGATAAAAGTATGTATTGTGTGGGTGTGTTGTGTGTATGATGATGATAAAAGTATGTGTAAAAAGTAAATTATGTATGTGTGTGTATTGTATATATTGTGTATATGATAAAAGTATGTATTGTGTGGGTGTATTGTGTGTATTGTATATATTGTGTATATGATAAAAGTATGTATTGTGTGGGTGTGTTGTGTGTATGATGATGATAAAGTATGTGTGTGTATTGTGTATATTGTGTATATGATAAAAGTATGTGTGGTGTGTGTGTATTGTATATATTGTGTGTATGATACAAGTGTCTACATGTGTTGTTGTGATCAGTGTGTTTTCTAGAGAGTGGTCGTACCGTGTGATCGATGGACGTTGAAGCCTGTCAGCATCAGTCTAACATGACCAATCATGGAGAGAAGAGCAATCCACAAGTAAGACATCTGTCATTCTATCATTCTATTATTTTGTATTATTAATATATCACTTAAGAAAGGTGATTCTGACTTGGATGTATAACTCTAGAGACAATTACAACCTGTTTAGAGCGGATAGGACTGGGAGGGGGAGGGATGGCTATGTTAAGTTAATTCATGTTTTTCTGTGACTATTTTAAACACTGTAACAATTCCAAAATGTTTTGAAATTCTTGTTTGAAAAATGTATTCGGGACCCAATAAATCCGTTAATGTGATTGGAGTTAGACCCCCATCAGCCGATGTTAACTCTATTGATAGGATAGCAGAGTTACTATCTCAGTACTCAAATGTTGAACTGATAGTTCTAGGTGATTTAATATTGATTGGCTTAGTAATGATTCAAACCATCTTAGAGACATTAGTAGTAGCATTGGCTTATCTCAGTTGGTTACTGAACCCACCAGGCCAAATCTAAAGATTAATTCTAGGTCAAGTATAATTGACTTATGTTTTCTAATAAGACTGATACAATTATTGCTTGTGGTGTTTTTGAATTAGGTGTCAGTGATCACTGTCCTATAGCTTGTGATTATAGGACACAATTAATAGATTAATACCTTGGTTCACACCTGAATTATCTGCCTTGCTTAACACTTTGAGTGCCAGCAGGGGGCGCACGATTTAGCGCTTGAGTGCCAGCGCTCTATTCAATGAGAGGGCGAGCACATTTGCGAACGCATAAACTATATCTTAAATTATGGCTATGTGTCTAATACGCCCGTCGTTTATCAATGACTTGCTTGCAGTCAACATTGTCGAAATGGATAGTTTTTTCATCTGTACATTTCCGTTTTATACCAGAAAAACGCTCGTTTTTGGAAATTTCCAGAAAGAAAAAGAGATTCCACAGGAATCGCCCTTTACTGGAATACACAAAAAACGTTTCAAATAAGAATCGTTTTCAAATAAACGCTAGATTATCGATAGTATATGTGTACTTATGCACGCTAGAGAAGCGGGCTGAAAAATCGATTATCAGCACACACACACACACACACACGCACACACATACACAGATAGGGGACACGTTGATATATCTGTGAAAAAAGCTCTGATTTGTATTTGTATTTGTATTTATTGGTTTAAAATACAGAGACGGTGCATATTAAGGAACATTTGACTGTAAATATGCCAGTTTAGCCAAGTTGGCTAATTTTCAACTGTAGTCTCTGGGGCAGGTGACATGAGCACAACAATAATTAAAACATAGTACAATAATTAAAACACAGTAGGAATCAATATCGGTTACAATACACTAAAATACATACAAATAAATACATTAAAATACAACCCCTCAGTTAAAAAACATAGTACAATAATTAAAACACAGTAGGAATCAGTATAGGTTACAATACACTAAAATACATACATTAAAATACAACCCCTCAGTTAAAATGGTCGCACACTTGACCATCTCTCAACCATGATTTTAAGTTAGTTTTAAATGAGATGTAACTTTGATACTCCCTGAGCCGTGTTGGCAGACTGTTCCAGGTGTGGGCTGCTCTCACGGAAAAGGCTGTCTGACTAAAAGCAGACCTCCTGTTTGGGACTACACAGTCCCCTCTGACTACAGACCTGGTATATCTATCAGCAGATGCTTTCTGTTTTATGAAAGTACAGAGGGGGGGAGGAGCCAAGCCATGTAGGATTTTATAGGTAAGGCAGGCATCTTTGAATTTGACAAGATTGTCCCAGCTCAGTAGGTTCTGGTTTGCTATGCTATAACAATGGTGGTGGCTGTTTGTTTTCCTGTCCAGAACTTTCACAGCCTGATGGTAAACTACCTGTACAGATCATAATGTTGTACAGGAGGCTTGTGTCCAGCTAGTCAGACAGTATGTTAAGTGTGACATAATAATGGCATTAAAATACAGTGCTGCTGCTTTTGTTGACAGAGAGTTTCTGATGTGACGGAAGTTTGATAAGTGAAACTTTGCATTGTTTACTACCGATTTGATTTGTTTTTTAAATGTAAGATTGGAGTCCATTTTTATCCCAAGGTATCTATATTCGGATACAACTGTCAACCTTTCTCCTCTGACATAGACATCAGGTGAGACAGTATTCATCAGCCTCTTTGTAAAAAACATGCAAACAGTCTTTTTGGTGTTTAAATGCAGACATGAGTTAGTCAACCATTCAGTGACCGATGTCAACACCGCTGTTAACTTGTTTGCAGCTTGCTGCTTGGTTTCTGCATGGACATAAATGACCGTATCATCTGCATACATCTGGATGTCAGACTTATTGCATACAGCTGGAAGATCATTAATGTATAAACTAAACAACAGCGGTCCCAATATAGATCCTTAGATCCTTAGATAGATTACCCCAAGACTGGTAAAATAGATTCCTTACCTCAGATCAGATGTTCTCCAAAAAGATTATTCCAATTCCTGATCGCCATTCCAAATATCGAGCGCGTTTATTGATCCAACGCTGGGTGCTGGAAACACATATTCCATGCTGTTCTGAGAGACCACAAAGACTGCAATCGGCTCGGTAAGTAAAATGTGGATTCCGGATTTTCTTTTCCCCATGCGTTTTCATTCAGTCCAATCCAATGGGTGCATTATCATCCGGGAGATGATAGGGGCGGTATTTTCTCTGTTCGAGCTCAGAGAGAGTCCCAGTGGTAACGTGAGGCTAGATTGATGAAAAATGAATGGAAATCGCTAATAAAAAAAATAACGATTAATAACGAGATTTCTCGTCGTTGGCACTCAAAGTGTTAAGGAGAGAGATAGAGCCTGGTCACTTGCCAGACGGTCTGTTGATCAGTCACACTGGGCAGCATTTAGACAGCTCAGAAATAAATGTACAGCATCTGTGAGAACGGCTAAAGTTGAGTATTACTTAGAACTAGTAACGAAAGGTTATCCTATAACCTAGTTATATGAATACTGGCTGAGCGTCTCGCTCTTCGCCATTATGAGATATCTCTTATCTCCTAGCACATAATGTGCTTACGAACAAACAAATGCACTCACATGCACGTGACCAGGCCACGCCCCCGCATCCCACTATATGACGCCGGACATGGTCACACTCTACCTTCCTCAGAAAGATTTCCAACACTGAAAACCCATCCAAGGGACCTCAGGGCGCTAAGAGCGAGACGCTCAGCCAGTATTCATATAACTAGGTTATAGGATTTTCGTTATATTATCATACTGGCCAATCGCGTCTCGCTCTTCGCCATTATGAGATATGGGGCAGAGCAGACGCGTGGCCCGACAAGTGTACCCCCTGAGGGCCCGTAAGCCCCAACCAGGGAGGAGGGGAGTCCCGTCCACCGCCCGTCCTAACAAAGGGGGGGAGGCAGTCAACTCCACCAAAGTGCGAAAAAAGGGGGAACCAGACACCCCTGAAAACGCACAGCACAGGCGGGACCACGTGTGACACAGCACCCCGTGCTACACACCCACACACCCCTGCTACCCCACCAATGGTGGGATGCAGGAGAGGTCCCAGACCTCAGAACCGCCTGGGAGACAGAACCCCCAGTCACGTCCACGAGGTAAAACCTAACGAAGGGACCCGGGGAGGACCAGAAGGCCGCAGCACAGATGTCCTCCACCGAGGCCCCCCCTAACAGGGCAGCAGCCCGAGGTGGGACCTGTCCAGCCAACGTGCAGCAAAAGGCAATGTCCCCGCACAACCAATGTGACAGGTGCTGCTTGGACAGCGCCTCACCCACTCAAGGGCCACCGTAACAAACAAACAGTTGAACGGAAGCCCAGAGAGCCCGAGTCCTGAGGTAAACCCCCAGTGCACGGACAGGACATGACAGGTGAAGGCCCGCCTCCAACTCACTAGCGTGAGTAGGCGGACGAACGCCTCAACCACAATATCCCTGGAGCGAAAAGAGCTCCGGATATTCTTTGGCACGAAGACTGGATTAGGCCTCAGAGTCGCACCGCTATCGGCCAAATAGACAGGCACTCAGGCCGCACCGAGAGAGCACACAGCTCACCCACGCGCTAAGCAGAGGTGATGGCCAAAAAAAATGCGGTCTTCAAAGACAGCTGATCCAATGGCGCCTGCTCAAGAGGCTCAAACGGGGCCTCCGACAACCGGCCCAGGACCAGTTGAAGGTCCCACTCGGAGACAGAGAACGTTCCACAGGCTTGAGACGCAGAGCGCCAAGCATGAATGTTCTACGAGAGGGTGGCTGAACAATGTTCTGCCCCCACACTCGACCATACGCCACTCCCCAGCGTAAGCCGCGGTAGAGGACGGAGCGCGTGCGTACCGGATAGTGTTAACCACAGAATAGTCAAGACGCATCCCCACCAGATTCACACTGTCAGCAGCCAAGCCTAGAGGCTGCCCCAGAACAGGAGGCAGAACAGAGTTCTGCGTGCCTGAGAGAGGGCCCGCGGTGACCACGGAACAGGCCACAGCGGGGCCACCAAAAGCTGAATCAGGGCCGGGGACCACACAGCTGAGCCCCGGCCCGGCGCGACCAGGACCAAGTCCTGCGCTCCCAACGTACCCGCCCCAACAGCTGAGCTATCCTACACCTGTAAGAGGGGGAATGCGTACAGAATCCCGGACGGCCAGGGAATCGGTCCCAGACCTGCCCGACTATGTCTGGATGTAGTCCCCACTCGTCAGGGTGAGGAACGCCCCGCGACATCACACCTGCACCCACATTCTCCCTGCCGGGGATGTGGAGAGCCCTCAGGCAGCGCAGATGGAGAACGCCCATAGTCAGAGCCCGACTGCCGCCCGGTGCAGACGGGGGGAGCGCACTCCTCCCTGTCTGACAATATACGACGCTGACGTCGTGTTGTCCGTCCTGACCAAAACATGCTTGCCCACCACAAGGTGGCCGAGCCGTTTGAGGACCAGAAGGACTGCCTTCAATTCCAACACATTGAATGTAGCACAGACCGGGCAGCATGGTCTTGCCAGCTGCCCCCTACTGCGTTGGCCCGACACGTCCCCCCCCCCCATCCCATGAGGGAGGCGTCGGTGAAGACCGTGACGTGTGACAGCCTGCTGCCCACGGGGACCCCGCTGGTGAGGGAACCAGGCCCTCCCCAGAGGACGAGGTCCCCCAGTACTGACATGGGAACCCTCAGCCGCTTCCACATGTCTCTCACCGGGTCCATTTCCATACTGGAAAAAACCACCTCTGTATCCTCCTCATGAAGAGGAGGCCAAGAGGGACCACAGCAGCAGGCGCATCACGGACAGCGCCGTAACCATCCTAGGACGGAACCTCCAGAGCGCGCCGCCGCTCTGAGTGGGATGCCCATATAGACCTTGAGCTTAGAAAAAGCCCAGGTAGCGGTTAGGTGGCGTAGCGGAGATTGCGTTCGTCACCAACCCCGGAGCTGTGAGCTGGATTCGCCTGTTCGAATCCAGCTCACAGCTCCGGGGTTGTCACCAGCTTGGCTGGCCATTCACACTAATACAATTGGCTGTATTAGAGGGTGGGAGAAGCTGGCGGGGTGGGTCCGGGTCGTTGTAAACAGCGACTCCTACAATTCGGTCGGGGCGCCTGCTAAGCGCGGATAGGACCTGAGTGGGATAGTGTGATCCTTCCACACGCTACACCCTCTCGGGGAGGATCCGCGCTGCCAGGTGAAAAGAAGCGGTTGATTGGCTGGACGTGTGTCGGAGGAAGCACGTGATAGCCTCCACTCTCCCAGATGATCTGACTGTGGGGGGTAAGTGCGCAGCGACCAGGAAGGGGATTGGGAATTGGCATACGACTAACATTGGGATGGGAGAAAATCGGAGGAAAAATGGAGGGGGAAAAAGATCAATAAATTCAATAAAAAGCCCAGGTACTCCACACGTTGACTGGGAAGAGGAGTACTCTACTTCCAGTCTACAGCAAAACCCAGGCTGACGAGCCACCACCTGCCTGGTATGAGACCTGGCGATCTACCCTGACCGGCCAAGGACCATAACGTCGTCCAGGAGGAGACGGTCACGGGAGATTGTCAACATTCTGAACCTTCCATGAGATAGGTCCAGTATGGGTCTGACACCCTCCCCCGATTTCTCGGGCACCAGAGAATACCGGGAGGAAACGCTACGCATCGCGTCCTCCTTTGGGACCACGACGATGGCTTGCTTCGCTAACAGAGATTGGATCTCGTCTGCCAGAGCTGTCAATATAGGGTCTGTACCAAACCTGAAAACGGAGGGTGGGGTTGTGCAAATTGCAACACAAGTCCCCGCCTCAGCGTTCTCTCCATCCACCTCGACATATGGCACTGTTGTAGCCTATGTGATGATAATCCCAAGCGCACCTGCCGCCACTTGGCGCTGGTGCGCCAGGAACCGTAGATAGGTGGCCCGGTCCCACCCGCTGTGCGTTGCCAACCCTGGACTCAAACGCGCGAGCAGGGCGTCTCGCGGAGCCGGGATATCACACCCTGACACTACCAACGAGGCAATCGCACCCAAGGGGGGGACCCCGACAGAAAGGGCCGGTTTGATACGGGGGAAGCTGACATCACACTGGGTGACAAAAGCTCCCCCACTGAACATCTCCCCGGAATGGACTGCTGAGGATCTGTTCTGCAGCTGGACATGCAAGGCGTGTGGTCCCCACACTGCCCGATAGGGTGGGTTCCTACACACCGTAGCCCTGCGGTGATATTACTACCACCCAAACCACGCTTGCCTGACTGACCACCGCCGGTCTTCCGGCCGTGGGAGGCACTAACGTGATACCCGGCCTGGCGAGGGTGGGGCTGGGGGAACTCACGCTGCGACCTCCTGGGCCTCGAGTTCCCCCGCTGACAACCTTCATCGTTGACAGACACAACACCAGGCTCACCAAACACAGACGCAGAACGTGTGGCGTGGGAGCCGCTTGACAGCCCCTGTCCCCATGAGAAACGTGGGGCCGCTTGTGCTTCACTGAGGGCACGCGGCCCGCAGCCAAAAGGAACAAATCAGAGCCCGTATCCCGCTGGTGTTGGGGGGGCGAGTGACTGGAGAGCATGCTAGACACAGCTAGACGGTGACGGTTTTTTAGGGCGTGCTCATCTAATGTAGCCGATCCCTCGGCCGCCAAGGCTGTCGGCCTTGTGATCACCTGTTGTCTTTGTGCCCAGGGTACCTCAGGCGGGGGAAACATGGGCGCTGGTCGGGGGCCTCGCCACAGCTGCTGGTGAGGCCGCGCCCTCACCTCTGGCTGCACGGTGTGAGGCGGTGTGGGGCCTAGGTTAAATACCACCCGCGCTCCTGCTGAAAGACTAAAAGTCCCTCTGCGGAGAGGGGAGCCCTGAGGAGGGAAAAACCTTCTCTCCTCCTCAAGGGGAGACTGTTCCAACCAAAGATGTCTGTGAACAAGCGTTGACAGCATCCTAGCCCTCCCTGCGGTTATAGCTTGCGGCTAGGTCAAAAGCTGAATAACCTCAAAACTTTGCGCGATGTTTTGACGTCGGCTGGCCCTAAGGCCCCACCACCGACACCATTTTTGACAGAAAAAACAGCAATTGCTGCTAATTCTATAGCACGGCGGTATAGGCTTTAACAGCCCACCAGCCACCTGCCGGGCCGACTCGCCTCATGGCGTTGGCCGGGCGGGACACCGTTCCACCATGTCAGAGGCAAAGGACTGATGCCACCTGCTTCACAAGCACGGAACACCAGTGGTGGCTGCAGACCAAAGTCTACTATAGTGAAGCACTGCCTCACTAGTAGGCATGCAGCAACCTCCACTGTGGTGTGCACCCATGAAGGGGTAAATGAACGAAAACTCCACTAACACACTGCAGAATGGGCTAGCCCATACACACAATTGTTAAGGGGATGCAGACCAGAGAAAAACACCAGTCCCGTCCACACAATTCATAGATTCACAAAAAGCACACCAGCCCTGCGCCTCAGCTTATCCACCCATGTAAATGGTAAACAAGCCCCCGTTAAACCCCCAACTAGAGCTGCCGCGGTATTGATGTTTTCCTTACCGCACAAATTTGCGAAATATTTCCTACCGCTGCGGTTATTACCGCACACACACACACACACACAAAAAAAAAGTTTGAATGCATTTTTTTTTTTGTCTACTCTTTATAGCATATAGCCTGCCTCTAGTCTAAATGTCTATCTTTAGAGGATGACTTTGCAGCATGAATATTGTTTGGGATTCGGCAAGCACGCATTCGTTATATTAAAAGTGAAACACGGATTCGAAGTCTCCCCTCTGGTCGTGCGCCGTTCACTCTGTGTCGCGGGCAGGGGTGGTAGCGGCGCGCCCGCCGGTTACCCCCCCGACCCTTTCTTCTTATTATTATTATTATTATAACGTTACTACTTATGATTACAAAGGCATTCGTTTTGTGGCATTAACGTTATAACACGTTCAATAACATCAGCGTATTTACCGGACCATAGCAAGGCAAGCATTACTCAATTCATATCTCCGTTCCTTTCTTTGCTCAGAGCGTGCTGAGTTGTACCCATTCTGCGGTCTGTTAATAAAGTTTTCAATCAGACAAGTGTATAGAACGAAGGGCTTTTATTATAACATTTCGTTGCAGTAAAATCATTATGCTTCGTTCCCCCTGAGGAGCGACGGTAATCCACTCCGGTCTCCGGCGGGAGCTAACGTATTAGCCGTGTTGTGATCAATGGCTGACATTCAGGAAGTAAAAACCTAATACGCGCTTGCCGATTGGTGGTAACACACTGCAGGACGCTCCAACGTGTGACGCGTCTCTCTTCTGACCAATCAGTAGTCTGCAGTGTTTCATGTGACTTTTCTGGTACCCAATAGGGTCGCTTGGAACCTTGACAGAGAAGTAGGGTATATCTGCAGAGCCGCAAGCCCAACGAGAGCAGGGTACTTTATTATTATTATAAAAAACAGCGGTGATGCGGTATTCAGCCCAACTCTGCGGTGGGCGTGATGTAACAGCGATACCGCGGTAATACCGATACCGCGGCAGCTCTACCCCCAACATTAGACACCGATTGACCGTCAGCATGAATGGTTAAGAGGAGGGAAGACCTTTTAGTAAAGACAGTCCTCGGCGGGGAACAAAGGAACGGCGTCCTAGCATTGTAGCATTAGCATTAGCCGCGCACTATAGGATAGCTGGGAAAACACCCAAAACAGAGTCATGACGACCATGTTTTTCCAAAGATCCTGCCCCTCGCGCCAATACATCACTCGGCTGTCTCACGGGACAACGAGCAGTATTACTCATGCTAGTATCAATGCCTGAGAACGCAGGCCTTACCCGTGCACGACTTAGCTCGACTGCTAACCGTCACGCGACGTCCCTCAATCCGCTGTCACGAGACGAGGAAAACCCAGGACAGGCCCGTTGCGCTGTGTAGGATGTGCCGAGAAGATTCCAGGGGCTGGTGAACTTCTGGCGAATACCCAACATTGTGTAAATTCTCCCTGCGTTTCATAACAGCTAGTTCACAGAGTGCACTGCTACTTCCGTGTTGGAAACAAAAAAGAGGAAGGTAGAGTGTGACCATGTCCGGCGTCATATAATGGGACGCGGGGGCGTGGCCTGGTCATGTGCATTTGTTTGTTCGTGAGCACATTATGTGCTAGGAGATAAGAGATATCTCATAATGGCGAAGAGCGAGACGCGATTGGCCAGTATGATAATATAACCAGCTCCTACTCAGATCCTGCTAAGTTTTGGAAGGCGGTAAATCTAAATGAGACCAGTACCACAATTTCCCTGTTTCTTTTTAGCCATAAACAAACATTTTGTCGAAGCTGGTCATCTATTTAAGAATAGCCATGTAGGGCCACCTGGTGGACAGGATCAGGAGTACATCCCTGTACATTCCCTGTGCAGAGAGGAAACAATTTTCAGTTTAACCCTTTCACTGCCACACGACAGAAGGTTAACCCTTTACTATCACACAATCGACGGTCGCCGGCTGTTGTGTGGCAGTGAAAGGGTTAACCTTTTGTGTATCATCGCGGTGAAAGGGTTAACCGTTTTGGTAGTGCGGTGGTGAAAGGGTTAATTTACAACCCTTGTCTGTAAACTCTGTTCTTGAGGCACTTCAAGCCATTGATACCAGGAAATCAACTGGAGAGGATGGGTTGGATCCTTCTTTCCTCAAAATAGCTGCACCATTGGTTTCGGAGCAAATAACACACATATTTAATCTTTCACTACTAACATGTGTGGTTCCTGTTGCCTGGAAAACAGCCCATGTGACCCCCTTGCATAAAGGGGGGGGGGGGGGGGGGGGGGGTAAAAGTTACCTAAATAATTCCAGATCAATCTCCAAGTTATCCTGTCTAGCAAAAATCCTGGAGTCATTGGTAAACAACCAACTTAAAACATTCATCACAAAGCACTTTATATTAAACCCACACCAATCTGGTTTTAGAGAAAAACACAGTACAATCTTGGCAGCTACTGTAGTTAAGATAAGATATTCCTTTATTGATCCCCTTGGGGAAATTCAGGATAAGTTCAGTTATAAATGACATTGTATCAGCCCTTGACAAAGGAAAGCATTGTGCTGCCCTGTTTGTAGATTTGTCATATATTGTTTATAGTGACTTGCATATATCTACTCTGAACGGAGTATCGAGAGAGTTTCAGAATACAAATACCTTGGTATTTGGATTAATGAAGGATTTACATTTAAATATCATGTGGGCATTCTCGCCAGTAAATTACGGAAAAAGATTGGCTTTTTGTATTGAAATAGAGCCAGCTTCCCTATGATTAGCAGAAAGAGAGTTGTTGAAGCAGTGTTCTGATCTGTTTTGGATTACGGAGATGTGATTTATAGACATGCAGCGGCTTCCAATCTTAAGCCCTTAGACTCTGTTTACTATTCAGCCATTAGATTTATCACCGGTGATAGTTATATCCTATATAATAAGGTTGGGTGGGCCTCTCTGGCAGACAGGCGTAAGTTGCATTGGAATCTTTTTATTTATAAAGCTATAATTAGATATTGTCAAAATGATATGAGTTCTTTATTGGAATGGACCACTGGACCCTGTCGTACGCGATCCAGTTTTTGGCTTAAATTTAGAGTGCCTAGAGTTTCTGCCCCTACATCATGGAATACCCTGCAGGAAACACTGAAACTAGACACTAGTGTCTATGGGTCGGTTTAGAACCTTAATGACCAATCAGGTCACCACAATATGTAATTGTTTAAAAATGATGACCTCTGTTTAAATGTTTTGCTATTTCTTTTAATTTCTTTAAAAAAATTAAATGAGGGCGGCCGGGTAGCGCAGCGGACTATGATTCTGTCTACCACCACAGAGCCAGTGGGATCGAATCCGGCTGTGGTGCCTCCGGCTTGGCCGACCGTCCATACTAACACAATTGGCAGTGTTAGCGGTGGGAAGCCGGCGTGGGTGGGTCGTGGTCGTTGTAAACAGCGACTCCTACAGTTCGGTCGGGGCGCCTGCACAGCAAGGGAAGGATCTGGGAGAGGTAGTGTGACCTTCCACACGTTACACTCCCCCAGTGAGAGTCCGCGCTGCCAGGTGAAAAGAAGTGGTGGGCTGGCTGCACATGTGTCGGAGGAAGCATGTGATAGTCTCCGCCCTCCCAGACCGACGGTAGGGGTTAGAGTGCGCAACGGCCAGGAGGGGGGATTGGGAATTGGCATAACGACTAACATTGGGATGGGAGAAAAACGGAAAAAGAAGGAAAAAAATAAAAAATAAAATAAATGTAAATGTATTTTAAAATGTGGTCTTAATTATTCTGATTGTCTGATGTCTTTATATTTATGAACGCACTGTGACACTTGTGAATGTAACATCTCGACGGCACTGTAAATGAGTTTAATTACTCAGGGCGGGATCCACAAAGAATGGATTGCACTGTGCTAATTGCACCCTTACTTACTTCATTATGAATTGAAAATGGGGGACCCTGATGTAAACAAGACGAAAGTCTTTCTCTGGTCTGCATCCCCTTAACAATTGTGTGTATTGAGCCATACTGTATTGTACCCATTCTGCAATCTGTTAATAAAATTTGCAATCAATCACCGTGCACCGTGCATTTACGTAAATGGTAAATTTATATAACGCTTTTATCCAAAGTGCTTTACAATTTTTTACCTTATCCATTCACTCACACACCGATGGCGGAGGCAACCTGCACATCGGGAGCAATTAGGGGTTAAGTGTCTTGCTCAAGGACACTTCGACACGCGGGAATAAAGGGGCGGGAATTGAACCGGGAACCTTCCGACTACCAGACGACTGCTCTACCTACTGAGCCACCCTCACTGTCTTGTATAAGTAATATAATTATGTTTCGTATTGGCAAAAGTCCAAAACAAACGCCACGACCAGGAGTCGAACTAACAATGATTGTGGTCACGGGCGAGTGCTCTCACCACTACTACACTAAACCACCCGCCCACTCTGATACCAACACAGCATGATGGTTTGTTTTAATGTTTAACAGTTATGGTTAAGAAAGATATAGAGTTAGGGTTCGGGTTAGGGTAGGGGTTAAGGTTATGGCTAGTTTAGTCTTGAGGTAAAGGCACTTGCCTCCGGTGTGGGTGACCTGGATTTGTTCGGAACTAAAAAAAAATTACCCATTCTGCAATCTGTTAATAAAATTGTCATTCAATGAATCACTGTGCAGATTGATTGATTGATTGAATGAACATTTTATTAACAGATTGCAGAATGGGTACAATACAGTACGGCTCAATACACACAATTGTTAAGGGGATGCAGACCAGAGAAAGACTTTCGTCTTGTTTACATCAGGGTCCCCCATTTTCAATTCATAATGAATTGTAAGTAAGGGTGCAACTTGCTCCGTGCAATCCATTCTTTGTTTTATCGAAGTGTCTGAAATAAAGTTGAATTGAATATAGAAATCCAATCGGAAAAAGGCGAATATTGACGCTAGGAAATGCGCACCGCCATTTTGTTTGTAGTCCTATGAGGAGAGGAGACCCAGGACTTTCGATGGGTTTTTCGAGTTTCGAAAAACTACACTTCTTAGCTCATGCCAGCCCCTGTCAATCATCTGACTTCTGGATTTATCTTTTTTATTTCTCTTATTTTTTGGGATTATCTCCCACAAACCTGAATGTTATTGCCAGAAAACAGAACACAGTTAGTTTCTCTACCTTTCTGTGAACGTCTAGCAAAAAACGGCGTTGCAATCTGGTAAAAAATTACGGAGAAATTTACATTATAAAATAAATAGCTAAATCCAGATTGAACTCTGCCATTGGAAAGGAGAGATTTGGCCCGATCCATAGATGTACTGTACAATACTAAGGTGTCATACTAAGGTAATTTATTGGCCTGATATTCTATAATCATATTTCAAATTGCATGTGTCCGGATGGCAGAATTCAGTACTGTCTCTACAAAACCTGTTTAATCATCTTGCCTTTAATAATTTGCTTAGATTTTTTGTACACGTGATCTCAAGAAGGTGCTGAATGAGCTCACATCTGGTTATTCACCGTCAAATATGAAAAGAAAACACTGGGAATACATTCCTTGAGGAATACTGTACATTCCCTGAGGTCCATAGATGTCCCTATAGGGGACATTTGTCACCACTTTTATATAAAGGTGTGCTGTTTTCCAAACACTAGGGAAACTACCTTTTAAGATTGAATGATTAAATATATGAGTTAATTGTTAATCTTTGAGTAATGGAACATTTTGCTACAGTATGTACCTGTTGTATGCAATTTATAGAGTCCATTGTTTGGTTTTAATGCATCTGTCCACTCCCTTTAAGGTACATATAAAAAAAATTGTGATTAATCACAGTTAACTAAGGACAATCATGCGATTAATCGTGATTGATACATGTGTAAGTTGGCCATACTAAGGTCATTTATAGGCCTGATATTCTATATTCTATAATCATATTTCAAATTGCATGTGTCTGGATGGCAGAATTCAGTACTGTCTCTACAAAACCTGTTTAATCATCTTGCCTTTAATAATTTGCTTAGATTTTTTGTACACGTGATCTCAAGAAGGTGCTGAATGAGCTCACATCTGGTTATTCACCGTCAAAGATGAAAAGAAAACACTGGGAATACATTCCTTGAGGAATACTGTACATTCCCTGAGGTCCATAGATGTCCCTATAGGGGACATTTGTCACCACTTTTATATAAAGGTGTGCTGTTTTCCAAACACTAGGGAAACTACCTTTTAAGATTGAATGATTAAATATATGAGTTAATTGTTAATCTTTGAGTAATGGAACATTTTGCTACAGTATGTACCTGTTGTATGCAATTTATAGAGTCCATTGTTTGGTTTTAATGCATCTGTCCACTCCCTTTAAGGTACATATAAAAAAAATTGTGATTAATCACAGTTAACTAAGGACAATCATGCGATTAATCGTGATTGATACATGTGTAAGTTGGCCATACTAAGGTCATTTATAGGCCTGATATTCTATATTCTATAATCATATTTCAAATTGCATGTGTCTGGATGGCAGAATTCAGTACTGTCTCTACAAAATCTCCTGTTTAATCATCTTCCCTTTATTAATTTGCTTTGATTTTTTGTACACGTGATCTCAAGACGGTGCTGAATGAGCTCAGGAGCTCAATTGTTCATGTCTGGTCATTTTTAGCATGGTGTTATTTACTG
This sequence comes from Notolepis coatsorum, assembly GCF_963971535.1. Lineage (NCBI taxonomy): Eukaryota > Metazoa > Chordata > Actinopteri > Aulopiformes > Paralepididae > Notolepis > Notolepis coatsorum. The sequence continues at coordinate 82,256,828 of NC_140165.1, read as the reverse complement.
TCAAAAAAATAAAATTAAAAATAAATTGATATTCTCCTTTGGTTCATCACAATTTACTCAAGGCTAGTAACAGACACACTATTTCATACACTGGGAATACATTCCCTGAGATCCATAGATGTCCCTAGATACCAAGTTAACATGCAAATGGACCTTGTAGAAGTGGAGCAATCTTCCATTTACTTAGGTATGTATTTTTAGGCGGGTTTTCATAAAATAGGGCTCGGGCTTAATCAGTCGGTCTGGTCTTATTAGTGGATCAGTCAGTTATGTCTCTGGTTAAACATTAGATTTAAACATGTCCTTCTACATGACTGGATGCAGGGAAATAGGTTTGTGGATGAAACAAATTATATGACTGAGAATGTCTTCAGTGGAGGACGGTGACAAACAACACTGTTCCGACCACTGATAACAGTTCCTGTCTGATAGTGATAAACCCCCCCCGATGTGACACACACACACACACACACACACACACACATGCACACACACACACACACACACACACACACACATACACACACACATTCACACACACACACGCACACACATACTGTATATACACACATACACAGACATACACACACACAAACGTTAATCTAGTTAATCTGTGTCGTGTTACTTTGCACGGTAACAAATACGTGAGTCCTCTGCTTTGGTTGTAAGTATGTTTATTAGCTTAGCCTAGCTACGTTACACAGGTGTGCATCCTAGGTTCCTCTCCAACCCCCCTTGACCCCCAGTACGGTGGCCTGTACCTTCGCGTATAGCGCACACACATTAACATAACACCACATCTCCCTTTCTAGAATCAATGGGTAGACTGCCATTGATTCCCCAGACCTTAGAGGATTATTCTGCCTCTATATCTAAAAGGTCTGTTCATCTGAACTGATCTAAACAATTTCTTTAACACCATATAAACCATGGGTTATATTAAACATAGCAATTGCTTTCTTTCGAAATGTATATCTAAACAAATAATATATATAAACATGAAACAATGTCTTATCTTAACATAAACCTCTATCATTCTATCGCATGAATGTCACTTTTCTTTACTCTCTCTCTCTCTACTGTCTCTTACAAGTCCAACCTAGTTGGTTTCACCACGCATCTCCCAGACCTGGTTCTGGGAGTAGCTGGTGGTTCCAGGACCTCCTGCTCCGTAGGTTCTGCTGCACTCTGCTCCGGTGAGGGCTCCATGGGGACGAGATGGCGACGGTTTCGCCTTAATGTTCCATGGGGTCCATCTATGATGTACGAACGTGGAGTGGGGTGACTGCTGACCACAACTCCAGTTGCACTTTGATCTGTGACCCACACCTCCTTTCCTGGAGTGAGCCTGTCGAGACTTCGCGTACGATGACGCCGGTTGTAGCTTTGTGCATCTCTCATTCTCCTCTCCTCCTCCTTCTGAACCACTGCCTTACTGTCAGGAAGAGTAGGGACCAGTAGAGCAGGAAGCGTTGGCACCGCCGTGCGGAGTCTCCTCCCCATAAGGAGCTGGGCTGGACTGTACCCGTTATGCAACGGGGTGGCTCTGTATGCCAGCAGAGCACGGTATGGGTCGGCTGCCTTCTTCAGGAGGCCTTTTATTGTCTTGACCGCACGTTCTGCCTCCCCATTACTCTGGGAATATCTCGGGCTGCTTGTGACATGGCGAAACCCATATGATGTCGCAAACGCTGCAAAGGCCATTCCGGAGAATTGCGGCCCGTTATCCGTCACCAGTTCCTCCGGGATACCATGGCGTGCGAAGATTGACTTCAAGTGGTGGATGACGTCTGTTGATTTTGTGGGAGTCAGCAGAGCGATCTCCACGTACCTTGATGCATAATCCACGACCAGCAGGTAAGTCTTGCTCTCCAGCATGAACAGGTCTGCTCCCAACTTCTGCCACGGTCGCCCCGGGTATTGAGATGGCATCAGGGGCTCCCTTTGGTTCTCTCTCTCTTTGCTGCATGTTCGGCAGTTGAGGACCAGCTCATTCAGCTGCTGGCTGAGCCCGGGCCACCATACAGACTGCCGTGCTCGCTCCCTGCACTTTACCACCCCCTGGTGGCCTTCATGCAGCCTGGCAAGCACGTCGTTTCTCATTGTTGAAGGGATTACAAGCCTGCTTCCCCTCAGCAACAGTCCATCCTCTACTGTGAGTGACGCCTGTTCCGCCCAGTACAGCCTGAGAGCCGGCTCACTGTTGTGTGGTGGCCATCCCTCTGCACACCGCTGCTTCACCTGTGCGCACACACTGTCCCCCTCCAACTGCTCTCTCAGCTCGTCCAGGTAGGCAGTGCTCGCTGGCAGGTTCTCTATTACCATGTCCACATAGATATTTGTATTCTCAAATAACTCCTCCTCCTCAGGTGTCTCTCTCCTCTTCACAGGTGCACGTGAGAGCGTATCAGCAGTCCACAGGCTCTTCCCTGGCACATGGGCAATGGAATAGGAATAGCGCATCAGGCGCATCCGGAAGCGCAGAATCCGTGGAGGGAGATCATCCAACGCCTGAGACCCCAGGAGACTCAGGAGAGGCTTGTGGTCCGTCTCCAGCTGGAAGCGTCTGCCGATGAGAAAATGTCTAAACCTCTCACAAGCCCAGGTCAAGCCCAGGGCCTCCTTCTCAACCTGTGCGTATCTCTGCTCAGTCTGTGTGAGAGACCGCGACACATAGGCTACTGGTCTCCACACTCCATCCCATTTTTGGAGAAGCACACTCCCCAAGCCGTACGACGACGCGTCCGCTGAGACCTTGCACTCCCTGTGGTTATCGTACATGGCCAACACTGGTGGAGATATTAGTGCATCTTTTAAATCTTGAAAGGCTTTGGCCTGCTCGATGCCCCACAGCCAGCAGTTCTTCTTTGACAGAAGGTCTCGCAGGGCCTTGTCTCTCTCCGCCAGCCGCGGGATAAACTTCCCCAGCTGGTTTACCATGCCGAGAAAGCTTCTCAGCTCACTGACATTTGTCGGCTCCTCCATCCTCCTCACGGCATCCGTCTTACTCGGGTCGGGGTTAATGCCACTGCTGGAGATCACATGGCCTAGAAAGGTCACCTCCTCCTTTGACAGGTCGCACTTGCCTGTGTTCAGGGTGATTCCTGCTTTCTCGATCCTCCCCAGCACGACATGCAGACGAGCGTCATGCTCCTCCTGTGATCGGCCCCACACCAGCACATCATCCATGTGGCAGACGACACCCTCCAGCCCCTCTGTGACCTCAGTCACCATTCTGTTTTGGAAGTGTTCTGGGGCGGAGGCGATGCCGAAAGGTAGGCGATTGAAGTGGTAACGACCAAACGGCGTGATGAAAGTTGTATACTTTGACGACTCCTCAGTCAGGGGTATTTGCCAAAATCCCATGTTCGCGTCTAACTTGCTGAATATCCTGGCTCCGGCCAGCATTCCCAGTGTTTCCTCGACTGTTGGCAGGGTGTATTTCTCCCGGCACACTGACTCATTGAGGTTTGTGAGATCGACACATATGCGTACCTCCTCTGTCTTCTTCTTAGGGACCACTACCATGCCAGCGCACCAGTCGGTTGGCTCTTCGATCCGGCTGATCACTCCGAGGCTTTCCATGCGGGACAGTTCTTGCTTGACTTTGTCCATCAGTGGCAATGGAATCCTTCTGGGCGTCTTCAGTGAGAATGGTTGAGCCCCCGGTTTCAGCCTGATTGCATACGGCTGTTTCATCTCCCCGAGACCACTGCATATCTTTGGGTAGGTCGTCTTGAGCGTCTCCATCGTTATACTGTCTAGACGTGCCACAAGCTCCATCTTGCTGATAGCAGGTCTCCCCAGCAACGCTGAGTGTAGGTGTCGAGCGACGTACACATCCTCCAACACCTCTCTCTCTCCTCTCCTCAGCAGCAGCTTGGCGACGCCCACAACATCTAGTGGACTCCTCCCAGGTCCCATCAGTGGTTTTGTCGCTTTCTGCAGGGTAGGTGGATCCTTGTGTTTGTATATCTCTCTGAATACAGTGTGAGGCATCACAGTAACATCAGCGCCAGTGTCTATTTTGAATGGCACACATCTGCCATTGATGTCTATGTCGACCATCCATGGCTCCCCATCAGTTGTGATGCTGCCCAAGAACATGTGCTCCTCCTCCCCATCACAGGAGCAGGAATAGTCTTCTTCAACCTCATGTACATTTTTGGAAGATTTACACACACGTTTATAATGGCCCATCTTCCCACATGAATGGCACTTCACCTCGTTAGCAGGGCAATCGCGCTGTGGGTGGAGCTGAGAACTGCCACATTTATGACACTGGACACTTCTCCCCCTCGGGTACTGGGTACTGAGTGGTTTGGCTGTGTAGCTGTTAGCCTGTTGGGGGCTGTTCTTAGCATAGTTCTTGCTACTGCTCTTAAACACCCTGTCCACCGATTTAATGTCACTTGCCTCTGTCCTGGTATCCCCTCGCAGAGAGGATTGCTGTCGTTTCACCTCCTCACTCTGCCTCGCCATGTTCAATGCCCTCTCCAAGGTTAAGTCTGGGTCCAGCTGCATGCGTTCTGACAGCCGCTTATCCATCAGACCGACGACAAGCCTGTCACGTATAAGTTCATTATGCAACACACCGTATGTACAATGCTCCGCCAGCGCATACAATGACGTCACAAAGGAATCGACTGTTTCACCTTCTCCCTGTTTGCGCATGTTAAACTTGGCTCGTTCATATATCACGTTCTTCTTGACCACGAAGAAACCTTGCAATCCATCCCGCACTCCTTGGTACGTACGTCGTAGATCAACAGCCAGATTCAGTCCACGTAAAATATCGTCCGCCTCATCGCCCATACAATATATTAGCGTGTTGACTTGATTCTCTCCAGAGCTAGCATTTAGGTTACTTGCTGAAGTGTTATCGAGACAATGAAGACAACGAGTTGCAGACTGGACTCAAGTTTACTTGGTTGACATAGCGACGCTCATACATACTGGTGCACTCTTATATATTGTCCGGGTTGCACACCGGCATTATATGGTACCTACTGCATATCACTACATCCCCCCTGTTTAGCAGCATCGCGCCATATAATTAGCGGAACACTCTTATGTCAATAGTCCACTGAAATCACATCACCAAGTGCAAATCCTCCCCCTTATTTAGGTTTACATTCACCCCCCAAGACCATAATGATAACAAAGCACCAGAGTCCCCCTGATGACCCAGCCTTGTGCTCCTGGTGTTGTTCTGGCCCTCTGTAGTGGGCACCTTCCGTGCAATAATGTGTGCTCAGGTCACATAGTCTTTGTAAAAATCTGGTCTGTTCACAGCCCTCCCACATCTTGTGCGTCTTGGTCCTGGGCTATTGGGCACCTGTGTAGTACAGGGTGACATCGTAGGTGTTTCCGGTGGGTCACTCTGCATTGTAGGTGTTTCCGGTGGGCCCTCGTGGGTGTCCTCTTGAAGCTGTGGCACAGCAAAGTGTGTCTGTGTTGGACTTCTCTGCATCTGTGGGATGTATAGCTCACGCAGGTGGCTCCTGCACCGCCTGACCTGGTTGCCATTTGGTGTTTGTACAACATAGCTTCTTGGCTCAATGCATTTTTGTACAATGATAGCTGGATGCCATGTCCCTCTATCCTTGTTCAGCACAGTCACATGCTGTCCGGGGCAGAGTGGGGGTAATTCTCTGCGGCAGCTGCGGTCGTGATGCTCTTTTAGGTCCGCTGTTCTCTGTTCCATGTGAACCCAATGCTCCTCCCTGCCTGGCTCTGCCCGACTTGGCAGCAGGGTGGTGACAGGTCTCCCAAATATCAATTCTGCTGGTGATGGCAGTTTACTGTCGATGGGCGTCGCTCTGACCTGTAGTAATGCCATCTGTAGATTGCCTCCCTGTTCCAGGGTTTTGGTCACAATTGATTTGATGTGTCTCACGTGCCTTTCAATGAACCCATTGCTCTTTGGGTAATGGGGAGAGCTTGTGATGTGTTTGACTCCCCAGTCTGTTACAAACCTTTGGAAGGCCTGTCCTGTGTACTGTGGGCCATTATCTGTTAGGATCTCGTCTACTCGGCCAAACAGTGACAGGTACATCTGCATTTTTTGTGCGACTGCATGGCTAGACACATTAGGCATTTCATCCACCAGTGGATATTTGGAATACCTGTCCACAGTCAGAAGGAACTGGCGACCTTTGACCTCAAATAGGTCAGAAGCGATAGACTGCCATGGTTTGGATGGTATGTGGTGTGGGTGGAGAGGTTCTTTTGGGTTTGCATCTTGATGTTCCACACACACTCTGCAGGATCTGCACACCCTTTCGATGTCATCATTCATTTTGATCCAATAGACACTTTCTCTGGCAAGGCGACGCGTTTTCTCAATCCCTTGGTGGCCCACATGTAACTGTTTCAGGATGTCCTCAGTCATGGAGTCTGGGATGAGTACCTGTCTACCTTTGAATATGACTCCTGCTTCCATTGCGAGCTCATCCCTGAAGGACCAGTAAGCACGCAGGTCCTTCGGCAGGTCTTTGATGTGCTCTGGCCATCCTAGGTGAATGACTTCTTTGAGGGCATTAAGTTTGAGATCCCTCACTGTTTCTGTACGGAGAGCATCCTGTTTCTCAGGGGAGAAGTTTATTAATGCAATGGCATATTGCTTCTGATCCTCGATCTCCATATCAACTCCATCAATGCGCTCATCTAGCTCTATGTCCCCATGGTTTTCTGGGTTTGGCAACCGGCTGAGGGTGTCTGCCAGGATCATTTGAGTACCGGGTCGGTACATGACTTCATAATTGTACCCTTGTGTCTTTATCAGCATGCGCTGGAGTCGTGGTGGTGCAGCATGCAGTGGTTTTGCACATATGGTCACGAGTGGTTTGTGGTCTGTTACCACGAGAAACGATTTCCCATATAGGTACGTGTGGTATCGCTGCATCCCATATACAATGGCTAGCATCTCTCGCTCTATATTGCTGTATCTTGACTGGCAGTCAGTCAGTGTCTTTGAGCCAAAGGCGATGGGCCTGTTGTTCTGCACCAAAGCAATGCCCAATCCCTTCTGTGATGCATCCACTTCAAGGGTTAAAGGTGTGTTTGGGTCATAGTACTTCAGACATGCATGCTCGGTGACCGTAGACTTCAGGTCCTCGAAGCATTTCTGGTGGTCAGTGTCCCATATCCATGGAGCTTCGTTTTTTAGCAGCCCCCTCAAGGTGTGAGCCTTATCTGCAAACTTTGGTATATAGGGGGACAGGTATGTTAGCATTCCCATGAATCTGTGCAGATCATCTTTGTTTTGGGGTGTTGGCATGTGTTGTATGTCCCTGATCTTATCTGGGTCTGGCATGATGCCCTTGCCTGTGTACAGGTTGCCGAAGAAGGAAATGCTGCTTTGTTTTATGGTGCACTTGTCGCTGTTGAAAACAACACCTGCCTCGCCAGCTCGTTGCATCAGGTTGGTCAGGTTCTTGTCATGCTCTTCCTCGTTTGCTCCATATACTGCTATGTCATCAGCTATGCTGACCACACCTTGGAGCCCCTCTAGGATCTGGTCCATCTTGGCCTGGAAGAGGTCTTGAGACACACTCAGACCGAAGGGTAAGCGCTTCCAGCAGTACCGGCCAAATGGAGTCCGGAATGTTGTTAGGAGTTGTGAGTCTTTATCCAGGTGTATAGACCAATACCCTGCTTTTGCGTCAAGCTTGCTAAATATTTTGGCATTAGCAAATTCTGGGTTTAATTCCTCCACAGTTGGAATTTTGTGTGGGCATCTCCTAAGGCTGGCATTCAGTTTTTGAGGATCTAGGCATAGCCTAAGGGAGCCGTCTTTTTTCGTGCCGTACGTCAGACTGGAGCACCAGTCTGTGTGTTCTTCCACCTTTCTTATTACACCTTGCTCCACCATTTTATCCAGCTCTGATTTTAGCTTGTCTTTGATGTGGATACTGCATTTCCGTGGTGGGTCAATGAAAGGTTCAGCATCCTTTTTCAAGAAGAGCTTAGCGGTTCCACTAAAATTGCCTAATTTATCAAACTGGTCTGGGTAAGCTTTCTTTAGCTCCGCAATGTTTGATATCCTCTTCAGTGGTTTCTGGCTGTTGTTAACCTTCTTGTTTACTGTATCAACATTGACAGTTACCAGGTTTAACAGCTCACTGGTTGGCAGTCCAACTACAGCTGGACCTGGCACATCCACAACATAGAACCTGGCATTGATCCATTGTGAGTCTTTGTACTGGCATGGAATGTCGATAGTACCCATACAGGGAATCTGATGACCACTGTATGCCGATAGCCTCCTGTAATTTTTCCTCAGCTTTTCCTGCGCACACGCATCCTTGCCATACATCTGTCTGAAGGTGCGTAGTGGAAGAGTATTGCCTGATGCCCCTGTGTCTATTTTTAGACGGAGTGTATGTCTGTGGCCTGGTAGGTCAGGTGGTCTCACGTTCAGTGTTGTGTATGCCTCTTCTCTGGGTGGCTTGCTCTCAATGCTGTGCATGCACTTCTCACTGATGGTGATTGAGTAGAATTTTGTTTGGTACTCCCCTTCTTCATCAGCCTCTGTGCTGTCTATAGCATTGATATGGGACTCACCCCGCTGTCTGTGGTAACTCCTGGAGGCCTGTTGTCTGTCCTGTCTTTGTGGTGGTGGTGGAGACTTGCTTCTTTGGCTTTGACCGAAGCGTTGTTGTCCCTGCCGCCTGCTTTTCCTGCAGCACTTCGCCCAGTGGCCTCTGGTACCACAGGCAGAGCAGTCATCGTTGAATGCAGGACATTGACGGGGTTTATGGCTCCTGCCACAGTTTTGGCATATTCGCCCTCTGTCCACTGCATGTATTTTCTCACCATGTGACATACCCAGTTGGTGTAACTGTTCATTTCCTGCTGATAGGGCTTCATATTTCCGCCCCTCTTGTAGCACCTCTTGTAGAGGATGGCCTTTGGGTTTGCTGTACAGGTCATTCCTCAGAGCATCGTGGGGTGTGCTGGCAATGATCAGCTCCATTAAACGTTCATTGAGCTCTTCATCAATAAACTGGCATTTTTGAGCTAATGTTCTGGCTCTGGTCACAAAATCATCAATGCTTTCGTCTGTTTTTTGTCTATATTGCATTAATTGGAGCCTATGGATTCTAAAGTTAACATTCAATTTTAACTGACCTTCATAGAATTCCCATAGTTTGGCTGGCTTTTTCTTGTCAGCCTCACTGAGTCCACTAGCATTCAGCCGTTTCAGTCCTTCATCTCCAATGCCACGACATATTTTCCGTGCCTGTTTAGCATCGCCGACTATTTCCTCATCTTCCAGGTAAAGAGACATTTTTTGTTTAAACAATGAAATAGCCTCACCCTGATCCGGGTCGGCCCAATTCATTGTTGGCAAATGTGATGCCATGACGTCTTCTCACTCGGGTTGCGCTTCCAGCGTGTGGACTGCTGCTGTCAGGTGTCAGCTGTCAGATTGCTTCATTAGCGCCGAGTTAGCGCTGACGGAGTGACGGGTTTCCTACTACTGCCGATGCATAATTATCCTCAGACAATCTCCCGTCCTGCTTGTAGCAATCCACTACTGTTACCGCTGTCACCATGAAGTGTTATCGAGACAATGAAGACAACGAGTTGCAGACTGGACTCAAGTTTACTTGGTTGACATAGCGACGCTCATACATACTGGTGCACTCTTATATATTGTCCGGGTTGCACACCGGCATTATATGGTACCTACTGCATATCACTACACTTGCCAGGCGAAATCTTTCGAACCTGCGTATCCACTTGGCCCACTCTTGCGGCTTTGAGAAGTCGAAGGACTCAGGAGGCTGGATGCTAAACGTAGCACTTGAAACCGCAGCCGCTACCGGAGCTACAGCGTTATTAGCGTTATCCACCATCTTCTTCTTTCTCCTTCTGCTTTTCTTCGTCATAAACGAGTCTCAAATGGCACTTTAATGTCCGACCGAACTCACACACAACTCTAGCAGGACTTCTGACACCATGTCGTGTTACTTTGCACGGTAACAAATACGTGAGTCCTCTGCTTTGGTTGTAAGTATGTTTATTAGTAGGGATGTCCGATATTATCGGCCGACCGATATTATCGGCCGATATCGGCAGTAAAATGTGATATCGGAAAATATCGGTATCGATAAAAAAAATAAAAAAAACTTTTTTTTTTTTTTTTTTTTTTTTAACCTTTATTTACCCAGGCAAGCAAGTAAGAACCAATTCTTATTTTATTTATTGTCAAAAGTATGCATGTTGGTTTAATTCAACAACTTGTATGTTAATTTTAACTTTTTTAATTATCATATTTTGCACAGATAATGCTTACATTTAGAAAGCCTTTTGAATGCATCCAGTGAAATTATTAGTTACCTGAAATTATTCCGTTTTTTTGGGGGGAAACCCTGCATATATCGGTATCGGTTGATATCGGTATCGTATCGGTATCGGAAATTAAGAGTTGGACAATATCGGAATATCGGTATCGGTAAAAAAGCCAATATCGAGCATCCCTGTTTATTAGCTTAGCCTAGCTACGTTACACAGGTGTGCATCCTAGGTTCCTCTCCAACCCCCCTTGACCCCCAGTACGGTGGCCTGTACCTTCGCGTATAGCGCACACACATTAACATAACACCACAATCTGTAGGTTTAATGATTGTAGTGTTCTGACTATAAAGGTCCCTTCTATAACTGCTGACAGAAAGAGAGAGCGAGAGAGAGAGAGAGAGAGAGAGAGAGAGAGAGAGAGAGAGAGAGAGAGACTCCTTAGATAGGAAAAATAGACTAAAGAGTCTATAAAATAGAGAGAGAGAGAGAGAGAGAGAGAGATGGGAAAAGAGTGTGTGGGAAACGATGCAAGGACGAATGAAGGGACGTTACGGTCCTCATTATCTCTCTGTCATAACTTCCCCATGCTGTGTAGGATTGTTGACGCTGTTTTTCTCTCTGTTATGGATTATGGTGCAGATGTGATTTATAGGCCTCTGCTCTTCAGCCCTTGGTTTATTACTGGTGATGTTTACAGCACTCATCACTGTGTGAAATGGTTGGGTGGTCTTCTGTCTGAGAGACATGACAGATATATGTGTTTATCTATAAGGCCCTTATTGAAAAACAACTATCTTAGATCACATCTATGCTAGATTGTTCCTCTAGACCAGGGGTTCTCTTTTTTATACCATGACCCCATTTTATTTAGGATTTTTTTTTGCAACCCCACACTTAATGTATTGAGTAATTTCAACGTGGAATTAAGGAATATAAAAAAAAGCACACGTTGTTGAACTTGATCATGCATATTAGAAAATTTAATTACAGCACTATGTTATCAATACACATTTATAAAACGAGGCATATTTAGCCAAAATATGTAGCCAGAACATAAATAAATATATATATATAAATATATTTTGTATAAATATATATAAAAGAAAATTATAATAATTATAGATTTTTTTTTTTTTTTTTTTGATCAAATTTTTTTATTGACATTCTCACGAAACAAGACAACACATTAACCACAATCACAATACATAGAACTTCACAAGAAAATAACAAAAACAATAATAATAATATAGACTAACAATTATACAGACAAGAGAAAAGAAACCAGAGTTCAACCTACTAAATTAATTCCACGGGGTACTATCTAATAAATGGTCTTTCCCAGTGTTCAGCCCCGATTCCCGGCCGTGTGACCCCATATTAATAAAACGTACATCTCCAACCCACCACAAGGACCATTTTTGGGGGAACACGACCTGAAAACAGAGCAATGAACCTTCATGAAAAAACAAAAACCTGTAGAGGTGTTCCATAGACTCACAGAGACCGTGTAAAAGTGGCCAAACAGTGAAGAAATAGTTAAATAGCTGCCCCCCCATAATATCCCCAGCTAAACTCAAGATGACAAGACAAGGGACAAGACAGACAAAAACATTTCCTCCTCCCCCTCCCAAGAGACCGCCGGACTCACCCGAACACGCACCCCAACCCCGCTCAGCCGCACACTGCGGTCTTTACCTTCTCAGCTGCTGCGAACCACAGGTCAATTCCAGCCTGCCCCACCCCAATCACCCGGGCTGTGGATATCTCAAGATAAATCACATCCAATAGAGTTAGGGACCAGTTAATCATTGTAAGCTTCTCAGGCTCCTTCCATCTCATTGCTATTAGCTTCTTCGCTGCTGTGACGCCCGCTAGGACAACCCTTTTCAGTTGTACGGACGCGGGTAGTGTCGTTATATCGTTCAGGAGTAGCGTAACAGCTGTGAATGGGATAGTTAAGCCACACAGATCTGAAAGTTTGTCCGTTATTGACCTCCAGAAGCGGGCCACTGGTGGGCAATCCCAATACATATGCATATAAGTGCCAGTGGCCTTTTGAGAGCACAAAGTGCACCGAGAGTCGGTTATCAGTCCCATAGCAAATAGCTTCCTAGGTGTAAGATAGGTCCTATGAATATAATTAAAATTAATTTGCTGGTGATTGGGGTTGCGGGAAGATAATGCCACATTTGCCCAAACATCATCCCAGTCAAACTCGGGGTCCATCTCCGGGATATCCACACGCCAGATTGTATCCAATGATAAATTTTTATACGTGGATTGAATTAAGAGCGTATAAAAGTCGGAGACAAACCCTCTGGATGTCGTCCTGTCCACTATGAGCCTGAGGAAGGGGTGTGGGTGCAAGGCTTGAGCCCACGGTACGCCATGCGCCCTCAGTGCTGACCTTAGTTGAAGGTAAAGAAAGAAGGACTCGCCGGGAAGATCATAAAATTCTCTTAAGTCCTGAAACGCACGGAGGCCGTTCTTATCATAAATATCCTCCAGAGTATGCACTCCCCTCCTTTGCCATTGAGGAATATTAACCGGCTTGTGTCCAACAAGTAATTGCTGGTTATTAAAAATTGGAGAGTCCAGGTGCCAAGGGCATTTAACCCCACACGACCTCTGTACATTACGCCACGTTTGGATCACGTGAGTTATGATCGGTCCATACCTCAGCCGGCATTTCGCAATAGAGACAGTGGAGTACACTACATCCTGCAATCTTAGCGAAGACACCGCCGCCGCTTCTAAGGAGCGCCACGATACAGCCTCTACAGGGTCTAGCCAGCACATCAGAGGTCTCAGTGAAAAGGACCAGAAATAAAGTTTAAAATCAGGGATTGCGAGGCCCCCATCTTGTTTCCTACGTTGAGTAGTAGCCCTTTTGATTCTCTGGCGTTTGTTATTCCAGACAAACTTAGATACCATCGATTGTACCTTGCGCCAGTGGTCTATTGGAGGGGGCAGGGGGAGCATTGAGCTAATAAAATTTATCCTAGGCAGGATGTTCATTTTGATTATGGAAGCCCAGGCTTGTAAGGAGTTAGGAAGGGACGACCACCTGTCTAGATCCTGGCGTATTTTATCATAAGTACCCGTGAAGTTGTACTTAGTAGTTTGGTTCAGCGTGGGGAATATCTCTATGCCCAAGTATTTAAAATGTTCTACTATGGGGATATCAGCTGGTAGTCGTACCGCCTTGGCCAGTTCATTAAGAGGTAGGCAGGCTGATTTGTTCCAGTTAATCTTAAAACCTGACAATTTACCAAAGTCGTCGATTATCCTCAATAATTTTGTGGCCGACCGGGAGGGGTCGTCCATGAAAATCAGCAGGTCATCCGCATAGAGAGCAATTTTGTGTGGAGTATTGTTGACCATTATGGGGACGATGTCCTCCGATTGCCTAATAAATTGGGCCAAAGGTTCGAGGGAAAGCGCGAACAGTCCCGGGCTCAGAGGGCAACCCTGTCTAGAAGATCTGGAGACTGGAAAGAGTGTGGAACAGTTTTTGCCTGTCAGTATCATCGCAGACGGCGAGGCATACAGGACTTTAATCATATGAATAAAACTCTTTCCAAGACCCATGACCTCAAGTACCTTCCACAGGTATGACCACTCAAGTCTGTCAAACGCCTTCATGGCATCCAAAGACAGAACTGTGGATGGAGTTGTATTGTCTTTACTGTTATCGATTACATGCAACAGCCTCCTAAGATTATCTGCAGCCAGACGCCCCGGGATAAAACCAGTTTGATTGCAGTGTACCAATACAGACATAAATCTCTGCAGGCGACGGGCCAGCACCTTGGCAAACACCTTTAAATCGGCCCCGAGAAGACTCAAGGGTCTATAGCTACCACAATCATTGGGATCTTTGTCCTTTTTGAGAAGTAAAGAAATCAACGCCATATTGACATCTCTTGAGAACTCCCCTTGTTCGATAGCGTAATTGATCATATCGAGCATCAATGGACCCAGTTGGTCCCAGAAAGCTAAATACACTTCGGGTGGAATACCATCCCAGCCTGGCGCCTTACCCCTCTGCATTTCAACAATAGTCTCCCTCAATTCTACGAGAGTAATCGGTCTCCCCAGTTCCTTGGCCTCTTCCTCAGAAATGTGGGGTATCTCAAGCCCGCCAATGAACGATTCAAATCTAGAGTCATCCAGATTACCCTCTGAGCTATATAACTGTGAGTAAAACTCTTTAAAAGTGTCATTGATCTTTTTCGAATCAGTAGTGACTGCACCCTGGCTCGTCCTAATCGAGGGGATATCTGAGAAATGATCATTTGAGCGTATTTTCATTGCCAATCGATGGCTAGGTCTGGAGCCGTGAAAATAGTAATTTTGTCTTGTCCTATGTATCAAGAACTCAGACTGTTGTTTAAGTATGGAGTTTATTTCTTTTTTGACTATCTTACGTTGTGTGTTTAGTCGTTCATTATAGTCAGTTTGCAAGGATGCGTATAGGTCCGCATATAATGATTCCAGTCCTTCTAGCTTTTTTGACCGGGATTTTCGCAAATTGGAGGCAAATAGTGTGACATGACCCCTGATGAATCCTTTCAATGCGTTCCACAGGACCCTAGGGTCTTCTACTGTGCCAACGTTGATCTGCAAAAATTCAGCTAGTTTACTCCTGAACTCAGAACAGAAGTCATCGTTCTTTAGCAAGGTCGAATTAAAACGCCATCTGGGAGCTCTTGCGGAGAGCCTGCCAAAGGTTGCCGTAAGGAAAATCCCCTTGTGGTCTGAGAGAGCCAAGGGAACCAATGAGACATCGAAACTATCAAACATATTAGGGGACGCGAATGCATAGTCAATTCGAGAGAAGCTTTTGTGTCTGGCTGACAGGTGAGAGTAATCTCTGAGGGTGGGGTTGCATAAGCGCCAGAGGTCTGTGAGCCCCGTGTCTTTGGCCCACATCCTGAGGGCCTTAGAGGCCCGTTTCTGGTCGCTCGTTTCAGAGGGCCCGGACCTATCCATCTCCGCATCCCAGCACGCATTAAAATCGCCACCCACAATGAGAGCGTATCCATTAAGTTCCAACATATTCTTCGTGATTGTATTATAGAACGCTGAATCAAATGTGTTAGGAGCATACAATGCTATTATAGCCATCTTCCTATGCAAGAATTCAACTTTTGCTATAGTAATCCTTCCCTCTGTGTCCGACCATACATCCAAGATTTTGATATCAAGGTTACGTCTTGTAACTATGACTACTCCTTTCGTCTTATCATCGGCTGAGGATGAGGAGATAACGTGATATTGCCGATTTGCCAGTCTTGACACGTCACCTACCATTAAATGCGTCTCACTAAGGAGAGCAAGGTCAATATTTCTCCTCTTCAATAGCCAAAGGACACTGGCACGCTTGTGTGGGGCGTTAAGCCCTCCTGCGTTCCAAATTAAAATATTCAATTTAGCCATGGTCGAGCTTGTATAAGTGCGTAGAGAACATACCCGTGCAGCCAGGCTGAGTACAGAGGTGCCGATCCCGGCGGGCCCGGACGGTCAATCCCAGGAGTTCAGAGGAGGAACACTTACACATATATAAGACAACAGTACATAGAACACATAAAAATACCACCCCAGCTACAACCCCCCCTCCTTCTACTCTAAACCCTAACCCACCCGTCCTACTATAAGTTCCCCTATACCCACTCTCCAATCCCCACCCTATGCCCCATCCACTGAGGATGGTCATCTTCCTATCACTTCCCACTAGAGACATGGATCAATAAGACGCTTCCCACTCCCACCCCCCTCTAGATAAACCCCTGAGTAAACCCCCACTAGTCCAATAAACACAAATAATAATAAAATAAAATTCAATAAAGATATCGGTCGAAACCCACCTGAGCCCTGGCCCCAACATGAGACAACCATAATGGTAAAAATAGCCATTATTAAATAATAACTCTGCATCAACCTGCAGCCCTCTATTTCCGAATATGCGCTTCAACATCACATTGTTATAGCCCAAAAGGTTTTAGGAAAATTCAAAACAAAATTAAATTAAAGCATCCCAGCCGATAGTCTAAGGCAGGTTCGGGTCACAGGTTAATTGTGCAAAATTGTGTGAACAGTGTCAATTAAACAATGACAAAAAAAGGAGGAAGGGAAAAAAAAAGGTTATGGTCAAAGTGCACCCCTTTAGCCGTCCCTCTGATCAGGCACAACGGCTGAAATGACCTAACCTATGTAAGAATAGAATTAAACACAATCATTCATTAATCAATCCGGGGATGGTAATAGGCAACACCTGACACCACCTGTCATCATACATTGTTTCAATAAGGATATCGGTCGGAGCAGTTAGTCCAAGGTAGGATCGAATCACAGTTAAATTGCTCATTCAAATGCCATTAAAACAGCGACACTAATTATTATATAATTACTCAGCATCAACCCTGTAACCAACTACCTTGGAGTCTGCATATTAATGTCGCAACGTTATAGCATAAGTGGATCACGGAAAATTCAAAACACCTTTAAGGCAGATTAGCAGTTAGTCCAAGGTAGGATCGGATCACAGTTAAATTGCTCATTCAAATGCCATTAAAACAGCGACAATAATTATTATATAATTACTCAGCATCAACCTGTAACCATCTACCTTGGAGTCTGCATATTAATGTATCAACGTTATAGCATAAGTGGCTCACGGAAAATTCAAAACAAAATTAAGGCGAGTCAGCAGTTAGTCCAAGGTAGAACCGGATCACATTCAAATCGCGCATATAGATGACATAAAAACAGCGACAATAGGAAAGAAAAAAGAAAGGAAAAGAGGGTAATGGCTAGAGTGCAAGCCATATAACCATATAGCCATGAAGTGCAAGCCATACCCGACCCAACCTGTTATCAAATATTGTATATGCATATTCAACCGACCTTGGCATCTACTTTGGATCACCAAAGCTCAAAACAACCTGGATATAAAAATAAAAAGCATACCAGAAGTTAGTTAGGGACTCGGTCACTCTTGAACTGTGCAAACCAATGTCCCTTTGAACAGCAACAGCAACCAAAATACGTAACCATTAACGGGTCTCGAATGTCTCAGCGCAGACCATAGTCGAAGCCCGCTGGCTAGCCCGAGGCTAGCGCGTAAGCTAGTGACGAATCCGGATAGCACGTTAGCCTACTATGTACATTGTTCAGCTAGCTCGTTAGCTTCCAAAGAGGCGATACACAAGTACGACCATGAGGTCAGCTTTAGCAAGTAACAGAAGTCATTGGGAAGCCCCGCTAGTTGGATGGGCAGAGGACAGTTAGCATGTCTGGGCATGACAGCAAGTGTTTGTGAATAGTCGACCTAATCAATGTATATAGGCCCAAACCGCCAAGTCACTCACCCTCCATAGATATCAAGCAACAGACTCGGGTGTCTCCGCGAGATATTCCTTCGCTTTAGCCAACGACCAAAACAAACGCTGACCACCGACCTTCTCCAACACAGATAATTTCGCGGGAGCGAATAACGTGGGCCTCAGGCCTAGTTTCCATAGCTTAGTCAGGACCACCTTGTACTCGGCTCTCTGAGCTTGAACCTCCGGTGTAAAGTCCTCGAAAATGGCAACTTTGTGATCGCCAAGCCTCAGAGTGCCCCTTCTGGTACGAGCCGACCGCATGATGATTTCTCTCTGTTGGAGTCTGTTCAGCTTGACTATGATGGGCCTCGGTTCTTTGTTCACGCCGGGAGAAAACCTGCCCGCTCTGTAGGCCGACTCACAGATAGGAGGCATAGGGAGGACGTCCGTCCCTAGTATCTTCTGCAGCAGTTCGGGCATGGTCTCAGAGAGACGGCCTTCACCGCTGGTCTCCGGTACTCCAACAATCCTGACGTTGTGGCGTCTATCCCGGGACTGCATCTCCTCCATCGCCGACTGTAGTTTGTTGACTTCAGCCTGCCTAGCCAGCAGGGCGGATTCAAGACCCGCCATCTTCTCACACTGTGATGATACCTCCGTCGTTAGCATGGCTAGTTCGTTAGCATTAGCCGATGAGGCAGCGTGAATCGTCTCCATCTTGTCTGTCAGCGGGACTACCGCCAGCCGTATTTCTTCTGATATCTCACGACGGAGGCTGATACAGAAATCCGCCAACACTTTCTTCTGTGCTTCAGCGATGCGTGCCTCAGAGTCTGCGTGTACTTTCTTCTGTGCTTCAGCGATGCGTGTCTCAGAGTCTGCGTGTAGCTTGGTCATGACCAAGAGCACAGCTTCGCTTAACTCCCCGACAGCGGGAGACGGTGCGGCCATGCTCGGCGGTGCCGGTGTCGTGCCTAATTCTTTCATGGCTCTGGTTTCCACCCCCGCCATCGTAGAAAGTCGAAAAAAGTTGATGAATGTATACTAAACACGACGACCTAGCAAACAGATAAAAAACAAATAAAAATAAAATAAAGACTAATGGGGAGAAACGTATATTCAGCACGGTAGAAGGGAGCTCATGTGAAACACGTCTACTCCATGATCGCTCAGCTCCGCCCCCCTTAATTAATTAATTATAGATTTTTTATTATTATTATTATTATTATTATTATTATTATTATTTTTACTTGCCAATGCGCGACCCCACTGTCACCTACCCACGACCCCACTTTGGGTCGCGACCCGTAGTTTGGGACCCGCTGCTCTAGACCATACCGCATGTGGTGTAATAACTGGCTTATGCTGCAGGTCCCTCAAGTTTGTACTGAGTTTGGAAGATCTGCCTTTAGTTTCCTTGCTCAGACCACTTGGAAGATACTTTAAAAAGAGCTCGGTAACCCTTGGACATTTTAAATCTATGATTTCAAACCTCTGTTTGTACCTGTTTTAATTGATTGTCCTCTTTATTTTGTATGTTTTATTATTCCTATACTTTTTAAGTCTCAACATCATATGAGGGTCTGCCCTCAATGCAATTTTCCAGGATAAATAAAGGAAGTAATAATGATTTACATGTCAGTATATATCATATATATTATACATGTAATATAGGATAATCTGGATGCAAAATTTGTTAGAATTGCAGCAAAACATCGGTCTGTTCCCATTTGTCATATATTTAATACATGTTTATCAACGGGTATATTCCCAGAGAGAAGGAGTCTCGATAACACATCACACATCCGCAGTACTGATACACTCGGGTCCTTCACACTGTGTGAAGGCTGTTTGAAAATCAGGTCTGTGACCATTAGCGAGTCACGTCGCAGTCCAGCCGCCCCAACCCCCGTATGCGTGCCCACTAGCCTGACTGTCCTGCTTATGTATATGTGTGCCTGCCTGCCTGCCTATGCAGTGCCTTTGTATGGGCTTTGATTTGTCCCTGTACACAATGTTTTTATATAGATGCATGAATGCCTAGTGAGTGAATGTACAGAATTTAATAAAGAAAATAATTTTTATTCATTTATAAATGTATAACTGTTGATTGATATTCACTGTCCCTTATCAAATAAACTGAGTAAATAAAAAATTAAAAAAAAAAAAGTTATACCATTGCCCAAAGATAAATGATCCACATTCACAGGAGCAAATAGTCTATCAAGTCTACCTCCAATATTAAGCAAGATAATAGGGAAAATTGCTTTTGAACAGATGCAGACATATTTTTCCACCAATGGGTTAATCACCCGCATTGTACTGGGCTACTGGCTTATCACATTATGACAGATTAGTGGATAGAAAAAATGGACGCCCACACTTTAGCGCTGCTTTTGATCTAATATATCATGAACTACTACTGAGAACATTTTAATGTTATGGTTTTTCATCTTCTGCTCTGTCATGGATGGGTAGCTTCTGCGAGAAAACAGAGGGTCTTTTTCAATGGAAATAATTTTTCCAGTAAAAATGTTCACTGTGAGGTTCCTCAAGGTAGCTGCCTCAGCCCCCCTTTATATTCTATTTTCACCAATGATTTACTTTACACACAACTGTATGTCGATGACTCTAGAATTGTATTGTGCAGCACAAACATCTGACAGTTTGTCCGAGTTGCTTCAAAGAGATTTGGAAAAAGTGTGTAAATGGGTGAAAGAAAACAAATTGGTGCTAAACAAAGCAAAAACAACATCCATTATTATTGGAAACAAATTAAAACTAACTAATGATGCTTTACTAAATGTGTTAATTGAAGGGTTGCAATTGAAACAAGTGAGCCAAACAAAACCTCTCAGATTTACGTTGGATTCCCACAGCTCATATTGATGATGTATTGGCTCATATTGATGATGTATTGGCTCGTATTGGCTCATATTGATGATGTATTGGCTCATATTGATGATGTAGCAGCTCATATTGATGATGTAGCAGCTCATATTGATGATGTAGTGGCTCATATTGATGATGTAGCAGCTCATATTGATGATGTAGCAGCTCATATTGATGATGTATTGGCTCATATTGATGATGTAGCAGCTCATATTGATGATGTAGCAGCTCATATATTGATGATGTAGTGGCTCATATTGATGATGTAGCAGCTCATATTGATGATGTAGCAGCTCATATTGATGATGTAGCAGCTCATGTTGATGATGTAGCAGCTCATATTGATGATGTAGCAGCTCATATTGATGATGTAGCAGCTCATATTGATGATGTAGCAGCTCATATTGATGATGTAGCAGCTCATATTGATGATGTAGTGGCTCATATTGATGATGTAGCAGCTCATGTTGATGATGTAGTGGCTCATATTGATGATGTATTGGCTCATATTGATGATGTAGCAGCTCATATTGATGATGTAGTGGCTCATATTGATGATGTAGTGGCTCATATTGATGATGTAGCAGCTCATATTGATGATGTAGTGGCTCATATTGATGATGTACTGTAGCAGCTCATGTTGATGATGTAGTGGCTCATATTGATGATGTAGTGGCTCATATTGATGATGTAGTGGCTCATATTGATGATGTACTGTAGCAGCTCATGTTGATGATGTAGTGGCTCATATTGATGATGTAGCAGCTCATATTGATGATGTACTGTAGCAGCTCATGTTGATGATGTATTGGCTCATATTGATGATGTAGTGGCTCATATTGATGATGTAGCAGCTCATATTGATGATGTAGTGGCTCATATTGATGATGTAGCAGCTCATATTGATGATGTAGCAGCTCATATTGATGATGTAGCAGCTCATATTGATGCTGTAGCAGCTCATATTGATGATGTAGCAGCTCATATTGATGATGTAGCAGCTCATATTGATTAAGGGGCGTGTTTAAAGTGGCCATTTTGTTTCCTTAAGTGCCCCATTAAAGTCTGCTTCCTGCTTAAAGACAGCACTTGTGTACTGAGTGTGCTATCAATGGCCTGTCACTGCTTAAAAGCAGAACCTCAGCCTCTCCTGGAATCACTCTGTACTACATTCTGTTGTGGAAGGACAGCACATTCACTGAGAGACTTACACTGCATCAGGGTAAGACATTTTAAGTAATTTAGTAATATCTTTAAACTGAGACTTGATTACTCACCTGACCAGCTGACTTGATTAAGGGGCGTGTTTAAAGCGGCCATTTTGTTTCCTTAAGTGACCCATTAAGGGCCAGGTGTTAGACAACACTAATTAGTGATAGGGATTTAAAGGCTTGCTGGCTTAGCGTCAGCGAAGCGTCAAGAAACGAAGAGGGACAAAGAGGAGTTTTCCTGGAGTTATTCGCAGAGGAATCCAGGGATCCACCTAGTGCTAAGTACACCATAATCCTATTTTACACTCCACTCTGAAAAATCTCCATTTCCCTCCCACTCTGCTATTTCTCTACTTCCTCCCTGCCACTCTTGACACCACAATGTGTCTCATACTTATATCCACAATCTGCTCCTCCAGAACAGATTCAACCCACCCACGGCAGTTTGCTAGCAACCCGGCTAATCTCTCCTACCCTCCTACAGCCACTAATACACCTGTCACAGTATGGGGAGGCTTATGGAATTGTCAATCAGCAGTCAAGAAAGCTGACTTCATTACTGCCTACGCCCATAGTCAAAATTTGCAGCTCCTGGCTCTAACTGAGACCTGGATAACCCCCAATAACTCATCAACACCTGCAGCATTATCTACAAACTATAACTTCACTCACACACCTCGACCTTCCAGACGGGGTGGAGGCACTGGCCTCATGACATCTCCTTCATGGGCTACAAACTTAACACCACTCCCAGAACTATCACTCTCCTCTTTCGAATATCATGCAGTATCTGTCTCTAATCCTTTCAATCTCACCATTGTTACACTCTACCGCCCTCCAGGTCCGCTCGATCACTTCACAGATGAGCTG
Organism: Notolepis coatsorum; assembly: GCF_963971535.1. Classification (NCBI taxonomy): domain Eukaryota; kingdom Metazoa; phylum Chordata; class Actinopteri; order Aulopiformes; family Paralepididae; genus Notolepis; species Notolepis coatsorum. Next base: position 82,234,219 of record NC_140165.1, on the reverse strand, counting down.
GACATGCTTCTAAGCTCCTTACCGGAAGATGGTACCCCTCTCCTTCTATTGGGCGACTTCAACCTGCCTGACATCTCAGTCAGTCATAGTAGTCTCCCTCCTACAATCGTTTGACCTGACTCCCACTGCCATGCCTCCCACCCACAAAGCAGGCAACTCCTTGGATCTCATATTTTCCCGTAACTCCAGCATCATTAACACCACGGTAACTCCCCTACATGTATCTGACCATTCCTTCATATCCTTCTCACTAACTCTCATGCTTAACCGAAAGGTCTTCACCCCAACTCAAACCGTCTCACTCAGACGCAACCTGGCCTCCCTATCCCCCTCCACCCTCTCCTCTGACATACTATCCGCTCTACCTTTGAGTGAGACCTTCTCTGCTCTCTCCACAGAGATGGCAACCTCCACCCTCCTCTCAGCCCTTACAACCTCCTTCGACAAGCTCTGTCCCCTCGTTGAGAAACCTGCCCGCCGTTCCCCACCCAGTTCATGGCTGACAGATCCAGTGAGAGAACAAAGACAGGTCCTGAGAGCAGCTGAAAGGAAGTATAGAAAGTCACGCCTCACTGCTGACATCGACACATATCACAACCTCTTGATAACATTCTCCAAAACCATTACTAATGCCAAAGCTTCTTTCTTTCACCATAGGATTGAGGCCTCTGCCAAGAATCTTCGCAAACTGCATGCTACCATGTCCTCCCTCCTCACTCCCCCCCCCCACCCCCCCCTCCCTCATCTTCCTCTGCCGAAGACTTTGCAATCTTCTTTGAGGAAAAAGTGGAGAACATCCGCAGCTCCTTCTCCCAACCCCCACCCATTCCAAATGCTGAATCGAGAACCTCATCCTTCACTCTGTCATCTTTCTCTCCCATTACAGAAGCCGAGACCCTGACACTGGTAACGTCGAACCGTCCGACTACATGCCAGCTGGACCGGCTACCCTCCCCACTCCTCCAGACCATAGCACCAGACATCCTCCCATTCCTAACTGCAACCATCAACTCCTCACTCAACTCAGGGGTGGTCCCTCCCTAAAACAAGCCAGAGTCACGCCCCTTATAAAAAAACATCCCTGAACCCTACCGTCATAGGCAACTACCGTCCTGTCTCTCTTCTCTCCTTCCTTTCTAAAACACTTGAACGTGCTGTATCCAACCAACTTACTGCTTATCTCTTACAGAATGAACTCCTAGACCCTAATAAGTCAGGCTTCAGGACTGGTCACTCCACAGAGACAGCCCTCATTGCGGTCACAGAGGCACTTCACTTAGCAAAAGCGAAAGGCCTCTCCTCTGTCCTGATTCTCCTAGATCTATCTGCAGCCTTCTACACAGTCAACCACCAGATCCTCCTCGCGGCCCTCGCAGGAATGGGAGTGGCTGGCTCTGCGCTGACATGGCTGTCATCATACCTCAATGACCGCTCCTACCAAGTGTCATGGAGAGGGACCCTGTCGGCCACCCGCCCCCTGCGGACGGGTGTCCCCCAGGGCTCTGTTTTCGGACCCCTTCTCTTCTCCCTCTACACTAAATCACTGGGTAACATTATCACGTCTCATGGCTTCTCCTACCATTGTTATGCCGACGATACTCAACTCTTCCTCTCCTTCCCTCACTCAGATATCCACGTCTCTGAGCGGATCTCGGCCTGTCTGTCCGACATCTCCGCCTGGATGACGACCAACCACCTCAAACTGAACCTAAGCAAAACAGAATTGCTCCACCTGCCGGCCAAATCCTGACCGACCTTTCCATCACAGTCGAGAATGCAGCTGTGACCGCGTCCCCGACCGCCAAGAACCTTGGTGTTGTCCTCGACGACCAGTTGAACTTCTCTGCTCACCAGAACCTGCCGATTCCTCCTGAGCAACGTCAGAAGGATCCGCCCCTTCCTGACAAAAGAAGCCACCCAACTCCTCGTCCAATCAACAGTCATCTCCCGCCTCGACTACTGCAACGCACTGCTTGCTGGCCTCCCGGCCACTGCCACTAAGCCTCTTCAACTCATTCAGAACGCAGCGGCCCGCCTGATCTCAAACCTACCGAAGTCGGCCCATGTCACCCCACTTCTTAGGGACCTGCACTGGCTCCCCATTGCTGCACGAATCCGCTTCAAGGCCCTCGACCTAGCATACCGTGCGGCAAAGGGAACCGCTCCCGCCTACCTCCGGTCAATGGTCTCTAACTACACACGCTCAAGACCCCTACGCTCTGCATCTTCTAGCCGCCTCAGACCTACTCCTATCCAAGCTCCGGGAGGGTCATCAAAGAGAAGTCGCCTATTCTCAGTCCTTGCCCCACAATGGTGGAATGAACTACCCACCCCAGTTAGGACAGCCGAAACACGTCCAATCTTTCGCCGTCGACTAAAGACGCACTTCTTCAACCATTATCTGAATTTAAAAAGAAAAAAAAAGAAAAGAAAAAAATCTAACCCTAACTAACCGTACTGTCATGCACTTGTCCTAATAAACTAACCTACACTGTAGCACTCAACACTTTGATGAACATTGTTGCTCAGCTGATAGAGTTGTGCCCTTCCTGATGGCTTGTCGTACAG
>NC_140165.1:82201651-82226651 GCF_963971535.1 Notolepis coatsorum | reverse complement strand
GTCGAAGTGTCCTTGAGCAAGACACTTAACCCCTAACTGCTCCCGATGAGCAGCTTGGCACCTTGCACGTTGCATGGTTGCCTCCGCCGTCGGTGTGTGAATGTGTGAGTGAATGGGTCAAATGTGAGGAACAAATTGTAAAGCTCTTTGGATAAAAGCTGCTATATAAATGCAGCCATTTTCCATTTACCTGCTGCCCTCACAGCGCTGATGTTTCCTTTCGTCAGCCACTGGACTGTTCCCTGGACCAATCATCTCTCTATCCTCAGTTCCTGACCAATCACAATAACCATGTCAACAAAGTGGCTAGTGCTGGATGTCTGCATATTCAATATAACCCTTTTCACAGCAACGCAATGTGTCCTAGATCACATTGTATGATAAGATTTTGTCCAGAGACCCATCTGATAAGATTTAGTCCCAATGACCCTCATCTGATAAGATTTAGTCCAGAGACCCATCTGATAAGATTTAGTCCAGAGACCCATCTGATAAGATTTAGTCCAGCGACCCATCTGATAAGATTTAGTCCAGAGACCCATCTGATAAGATTTAGTCCAGAGACCCATCTGATAAGATTTAGTCCAGAGATTCATCTGATGAGATTTAGTCCAGAGATTCATCTGATGAGATTTAGTCCAGAGATTCATCTGATAAGATTTAGTCCAGAGACCCTCATCTGATAAGATTTAGTCCAGAGACCCATCTGATAAGATTTATATTCCACAACTGTCTCTACTTTAGTTGGGGAGGTAACTGAAGAGAGAGTGAAACGTATGATCAGAATAGTAATTCGTATATGTTCTCTCACTAGTGAATGAAACAATCAAATTAATGTATTTTCTGGAACCCCCATCAAGGACCCCACATTGAGAACCACTGTCATAGATGAAGAATCAATCACCGTGCAGATTGATTGATTGAATGACATTTTTATTAACAGGTTGCAGAATGGGTACAATACAGTACGGCTCAATACACACAATTGTTAAGGGGATGCAGACTAGAGAATTACTTTCGTCTTGTTTACATCATGGTCGCCCATTTTCAATTCATAATGAATTTCAAGTAAGGGTGCAACTTGCTCTGTGCAATCCTGCTCTGGGTGCCATGGCTGGATTATGCCACTAGGGAAAGTGTCCCTCTGGAGACAGACAGAACTAGGGGGTCTGTGGACATGCTCCCACCGGGAAGAACATTTCTCAAAAAGCAGCTCTGTTCTAGGGCCTTGGTGAAGGATTTAGGTGAAATTAGAAATAACCTCAAACGGAGGTTAATGGTTATTTGTGTTTGAAGTTTTCCCCAACCAAGGCTTGCCATGTGTGTTTTCTGCCTTTGTGTACTTACCATATACTCACCTGTGTGTGTGTGTGTGTGTGTGTGTGTGTGTGTGTGTGTGTGTGTGTGTGTGTGTGTGTGTGTGTGTGTGTGTGTGTGTGTGTGTGTGTGTGTGTGTGTGTGTGTGTGTGTGTGTGTGTGTGTGTGTGTGTGTGTGTGTGTGTGTGTGTGTGTGTGTGTGTGTGTGTGTGTGTGTGTGTGTGTGTGTGTGTGTGTGTGTGTGTGTGTGTGTGTGTGTGTGTGTGTGTGTGTGTGTGTGTGTGTGTGTGTGTGTGTGTGTGTGTGTGTGTGTGTGTGTGTGTGTGTGTGTGTGTGTGTGTGTGTGTGTGTGTGTGTCTCTAGGTGAAGATGACAGTTTCAGAGACTAACACTTGCTGCAGCTGCTGTCGCCTCCTGAAAGACAAATGTCCTCGACCCAGAGGACTACTGGCTCTCATTATCACCAAGAGTACCTATCTACCTACCTACCTACCTATCCATCTACCTACCTATCCATCTACCTACCTACCTACCTACCTACCTATCTACCTACCTACCTATCCATCTACCTATCTACCTACCTACCTACCTATCTACTATATCTACCTACCTATCCATCCATCTACCTACCTACCTACCTACCTACCTACCTACCTACCTACCTACCTACCTACCTACCTACCTACCTACCTACCTACCTACCTATCTACAGTACCTACCTACCTACCTACCTACCTACCTACCTACCTACCTACCTACCTACCTACCTACCTACCTACCTACCTACTGATCCATCCATCCATCCATCCATCCATCCATCCATCCATCTACGACAGTCTTACTGAGAGAACATGATGTGAATGAATGAATCATTGCATTTATATTGTGCTTTTGAAGACATGTTCTAACACTTTACAGATGTTCTCTTAATTGCTAAGGGTAGAGTCTGTGTGACAGAAAAAGAGAGAGAGAGAGAGAGAGAAAGGTACAGAATGTGTCTGTTTCTGTTCATGTGATGATCCCTCTCTCCTCTCTCTCTCTCTCTCTCTCTCTCTCTCTCTCTCTCTCTCTCTCTCTCTCTCTCTCTCTCTCTCTCTCTCTCTCTCTCAGTGTGTCTGTTTGGGTTATTATTCGGCGTGGTCTGGTCTATAACGGGTGCAGAATGTCTGCCGGGGGGGAATCTGTTCGGCATCGTCATCCTCTTCATCAGCGCTGTGCTGGGGGGGAAACTAGTTGGAATGATCCAGCTGCCCACCCTGCCCCCCTTCCCTCCACTACTTGGTACGTTCCACCGTCTGGTTGGTCAAATGGTTTGAAGTGGGAACGTCGTCATAGCAGCATAAAACTCCTCGTTAAAACAAGGATTGGAATGTGGAGGCAGATGTGTGCTGCATTATAAGATGTTACTAGTTAGTTAATATTGATACTTTGATTGATTTTGATATTTTGATTCATCAAAGTCAATGGGTATATGAACCTGGCAGGACTTATTTAGCCAGTAATAATTTTATATTTACCAACGATACTCACATCAAAGTGTCATTATGGTTGCATATTAACCAGGACTGATTCATTTAAGGCCGCAATGATAGGCAATAGCAGTTATAGAAGCATTGCAATTATATCATTATTATTGTATTATTTTGGTAAAGAAAACGAAATACATTTTGTAAGAAGGTGGTGGCTCTAATATCTGGAACAATCCAACTGCCCACTCACCCCTGTCTCCAGCCGGTACTTGGTACATTCCTTGTCTGGTTGGAGGACTCATGAACTGATTGACATGAACCTTTTACATTTGAATCTGTTTCTTATCTGTGTGTGTGTGTGCGTGTGCGTGTGTATGTGTGTGTGTGTGTAGGTATGCTCCTGGCCGGCCTGCTGCTTCGTAACGTTCCCTACATCTCAGATGCCGTTTACATCAACAGTCACTGGTCAGCTGCTCTGAGGAACATCGCCCTGGCGGTCATTCTGACCAGAGCTGGTCTGGGCCTGGACCCTACGGTACACACACACACACGCACGCACGCACGCACACACACACACACACACACACACACACACACACGTGTGTAGTAGTAGTAATAGTAGTTTATTGGCATGTAACAAGACTGAATTAGTTACCAATTTGCAGATTAATAATTCACTCAAACATGAGACATAAAATACATGAAAGACATGAGACATGAGAGACATGAGAGACATGAGAGACATGAGACACATGAGACACATGAGACACATGAGAGACGAGAGACGAGACATGAGAGACATGAGAGACATGAGAGATGAGAGACATGAGAGATATGAGAGACATGAGATGAGAGACATGAGAGACATGAGAGACATGAGATGAGAGACATGAGAGACATGAGAGATATGAGAGACATGAGAGATGAGAGACATGAGAGACATGAGAGATATGAGAGACATGAGATGAGAGACATGAGAGACATGAGAGACATGAGAGATATGAGAGACATGAGAGATGAGAGATATGAGAGACATGAGACATGAGAGATATGAGAGACATGAGAGATATGAGAGATGAGAGACATGAGAGATATGAGACACATGAGAGACATGAGAGACATGAGAGACATGAGACACATGAGACACATGAGAGACATGAGACACATGAGAGACATGAGAGATATGAGACACATGAGACACATGAGAGACATGAGAGACATGAGAGACATGAGAGACATGAGAGACATGAGACACATGAGAGATGAGAGAGACATGAGAGACATGAGAGACATGAGACATGAGAGACGATGAGAGACATGAGACATGAGAGACAATGAGAGACATGAGAGACATGAGAGATATGAGAGACATGAGAGACATGAGAGACATGAGAGACATGAGACATGAGAGACATGAGAGACATGAGAGACATGAGAGACAATGAGAGACAATGAGAGACATGAGAGATATGAGAGATATGAGAGACAATGAGAGACATGAGAGATATGAGAGATATGAGAGACATGAGAGACATGAGAGACATGAGAGACAATGAGAGACAATGAGAGACATGAGAGACATGAGAGACATGAGAGACATGAGGCATAACGTACCTGAGGTCCTCATTAATGGGAGTTATGGTGTATGGAGGTTCAAAAGTCTAGTTAGGTATTAGGCCTTCTGCTTGAGAATATGAAGGGACATGAGAGTGGCTTGATGGACATAACGTGTGCATTTGATATGGTGCTCATTGAGGGCAGACTGATTGAAACGGAAACGTAAAAGTTAAGGTAAAACTCATTTTCGGGGGAACCGGACCGCCATCTTGGAAATATGCAAATTAGGGGTCCAGACACACCCAATTATAAATATAAGCATTCCAATGTGTTTCTAATGGCCAAGAAACATAATATAGACACCAAGTTTTTATTTGAAGCTCATTTGGTTCAAAAGTTTTAGCCGGAACCTTTTTCGGAGGGCGGCCATATTGATTTGGCCATCAGGGCGCTGGCTCGGGTGCCCTGGCCGAATCATTAGAACATACTCTGAGCTGGGCAAAAATGTGGTGCTTTTGCACAGATTTGCACGAACTTAGCCTCATATAGCCCTAAGGCCCCCAACTATATGTATATGGTTAGTCTTGTTGAGGGCAGCCAGCCAAAAAACTGCATCGCAATCTGGTGAAAAATGGCGGAGCTATGGACATTATACAAAAGTAACTGTACTTACAGTAGATTTCATTCACGGTCTTTGCTGCCCTGTAACGGGCACCTGGTGGTACAAAATCCAGATGTAACTCTGCCATTGGAAAGAGGAGATTTGGCCTGATCCATAGATGTATGACTTGGCCATAATAAAGCCATTTATAGGCCTGATATTCTATATTCTATTCATATTTCAAATTTCATGTATCCGGATGGCAAAATTCAGTACTGTATCTACAAAAAAACCTGTAAATCATCTGCCCTTTATTCATTTGCTTAGATTTTTAGGACACGTGATCTCAAGAAGGTGCTGAATGAGCTCAGTGGTAATTTTTCACGTCTGGTCAATGCTAGCATGGTGTTATTCACCGTCAAAGATGGGGGGAAAAACACTGGGAATACATTCCTTGAGGAATACTGTACATTCCCTGAGATCCATAGATGTCCATATAGGGGACATTTGTCACCACTTTTATATAAAGGTGTGCTGTTTTCCAAACACTAGGGAAACCTTTTAAGATTGAATGATTAAATATATGAGTTAATTGTTAATCTTTGAGTAATGGAACATTTAGCTTACCAATGTACCTGTTGTATGCTATGCATTGAGTCCATTGTTTAGTTTAATGCATATCTGTCTACTCCCTTTAATGTACATAAAGAAATGTGTGATTAATCCCAGTTAACTAAGGACAATCATGCGATTAATCGTCATTGACAGCCCTAGTATTCATTCAAACCTTCTTTTTATTCTCGAAAAGACAATTGAGGTCACCCTCATTTTCAATGTCGTCGAGACTTTACAGACATTTCAATACACGCATTTCTACAATAACTATCTATATAGTACTTTTATTCCACACATGGCTCTCTCCAGGCTCTGCAGAGGTTGAAGGCAGTGTGTGTGAGGTTATTATTATTATTATTATTATTATTATTATTATTATTATTATTATTATTATTATTATTATTATTATTATTATTATTATTATTATTATTATTATTATTATTATCATTATGATATGTCTCTCTCTCCAGGCTCTGCAGAGGCTGAAGGCCGTGTGTTTGCGGCTGGCAGTCGGCCCCTGTGTGGTGGAGGCCAGTGTCGTCGCCGTGGTGTCTCACTTTCTACTGGGCCTACCCTGGATCTGGGGCTTCATACTGGGGTGAGACACACACACACACACACACACACACACACACACACACACACACACACACACTCACTCACTCACTCACTCACTCACTCACTCACTCACTCACACACAGTGGTGCAGTCCTAATATGGGAACTGGTAACACGCCACGCCACGCGCACGCGCGGGTACGTGCATGCGCACAGAACTGATTTACACACACACACGCACGCACACACGCACACACACACACAAGCGCATATACGCAAGTGCAATCTTTCTATCATACAAGCTCTTCTTGCTCTCTATTTGTGTGAATGTGCGCGTGGAAAGCTGGCGCGCAGCACAGACGCTTGATTCAATATCATAAGCAGGTAGACTCCCATCACGAATTCCGAGCCACATTAGTATTCACCTCCACTGCCTGTGTCACACAGAATGAAGGGGGAGATGCATTCAGATAGCCAACACCCAGACACTTAGTCTACCTGCGCTTTTTGTTATGTAAAACGGTGGCCGGGTACTAGTCACAACGAATGGATACAGCGCATTTTTGTGCGCGCGTACACGCGAGTACACATCCGTGCGCGATCGCGCGTACTTCTGCCTCAGTGATCTGGTAACACGGCGTGTAACCGGGTGTGACCGCGACAGCACCACTGCTCACACACACTCACTCACTCACTCACTCACTCACTCACTCACTCACTCACTCACTCACTCACACTCACTCACTCACTCACTCACACACTCATACACTCATACACTCACTCACTCACTCACTCACTCACTCACTCACTCACTCACTCACAGACTCACACACACACACACACACACACACACACACTCACATATACACACACACACACACACACAATGAAAAAATGTGCTACTGTATTACTGTAATCACAGTTAACTATGGACAATTATGCGTCTAATCGTGATTGACAGCCTTTGTATATATATATATATGTCTCTCTCTCTCTCTCTCTCTCTCTCTCTCTGTCTCTCTCTCTCTCTCTTTCTCTCTCTCTTTCTCTATCTCTCTCTCTCTCTCTCTATCTCTCTCCCCCCCCCCCTCTCTCTCTCTCTCTCTCTCTCTCTCTCTCTCTCTCTCTCTCTCTCTCTCTCTCTCTCTCTCTCTCTCTCTCTCTAGTTTTGTGTTAGCAGCAGTCAGTCCAGCAGTGGTGGTGCCGTCTATGCTGCTGCTGCAGAGAGAAGGATATGGAGTCGAGAAGGTGCTGGGTCTCTCTAGTGTGTGTGTGTGTGTGTGTGTGTGTGTGTGTGTGTGTGTGTGCGTGTGCGTGTGCGTGTGCACGTGTTGTATGTTAATCATGTGATTTTATGCAGGTTTCTCTGTTGGGTTGATTCTCAGAAAACATAATATAATAATGATATAATATTGCTATAATAATGTTATAATGATATAATTATATAAAAATGATATTGATATAATAATGTTATAATGATTTAATAATGATATAATAATGATATAATAATGTTATAATGATATAATAATGTTATAATGATATAATGTTATAATGATATAATGATATAATGATATAATGATGATATAATGATATAATAATGATATAATGATATAATAATGTTATAATGATATAATGATATAATGATATAATAGATAATAATGATATAATAATGATATAATGATATAATAATGATATAATGATATAATAATGATATAATGATATAATAATGATATAATGATATTATAATGATATAATGATATAATAATGATATAATGATATAATAATGATATAATGATATAATAACTCTAATTCTCAGGGTATTCCAACTCTTCTGATGGCTGCTGGGAGCTTCGATGACATCCTGGCTATAACCGGCTTCTCCACGTGTCTTGGAGTCGCCTTCTCTACTGGTGAGAAACAAAGACTATTCTGTTTATATTCTATTCTGTTCTGCTCCAGGTTCTACATATTGGAGGATTATATTCCATTATGTCTACGTGGATGAACATTCTGAAGGGTCTATATTCTACGCTACTGTGCTTCTAGGGTCTCATCTATTCTATTGTGTTTCTAGATTATGTGTGGATGAACATTCTGAAGGGTCTCCAGGAGGATTCTATTATGTTCTACTGTGTTTTTACGCCAGGTTCTACGTGGATGAACATTCTGAAGGGTCTACTGGAGGTTGGAGGAGGGATGGTTGCTGGGCTGATCCTGGGTCTGTTCATTAGCTGGTTCCTTCAAAAGACCAGGTATAGTGGTGTGTGTGTCTGTGTGAGTCTGTCTGTGTGTCTGTGTGTGTCTGTCTGTCTGTGTGCGTGCGTGCGTGCATGCGTGCGTGTGTGTGTATTTTTAACTGAGTTGAAGAGGTTTGTTCAATTCAGGATGGCTGAAACCTTCAATCAATCTGAAAAAAAAGATATATATAATAATAATTAACCTTACTATCTTTTACTATTATGTACCACTATGTACTATGTTACTATCCTTACATACTACTACCCACTATGCTAATATGTCTATACTACTATGCACTCAGAATGTAGCACTCAACTGCAACACTATTTGACGAACAATAGCCACCACCTGTAGCTGCCAGAGATGTGTCCCCCTGCTGACTTGTTGTTCACAATTTGTAAGTCGCTTTGGATAAAAGCCTCAGCTAAATGCAAATTCACTCTAAAAAGAAAAACGAACCATTTATTTTCTAGTGCTCACTACCACACTACAGACGGTTAAACTTTCACTACCACTGATTCAATCAATCAATCAACACTACAGACGGTTAACCATAGTGAAAGGTTAACGTAAAGGTTATGTATATAACCAAGTTCTATGAATACTGGTGACGCTCAGCGTCATTCTGCACTAACCTCACTTCGTGCCTAGCACTGAATAAAAACTCCACAACCTTACACTGCAGATTGTTCATAAAAATCATACTCAAGTCAGTAGAAGAAAAAATCATGGACATCTCTCTTGACCAGGGATGACCGTGTGCTCTGTCCCAATTAAAAATCTTTTTTGTCACCCTGCCATTTGGCAGCTGGACCAGGTGGTTCCATAACCTCACCATTTCACCTTTTTGCTTGACCAAGCAAGAGTCCCACCCCATGTCCCCTTCTATAGCCCCTTTTGGTGTGTATTTATGGACTCCTAAAAAGTATCTTATGGCCCGGTTCTGGATCGCATTACATTCAGGTGTATCATCAAAACCCCATACTCCAGCAGCATAAAATAAAACAGAACCCACCATTGAATCAAATAATTGTGTAAATGTTGAAAACCCAAGGTCAGTGCACACTTTCATTTGACTCAACACACTCCCTAGCGCCCTTCCTGCTGACTCAGACATTATTTTCCTTCCTTCTCAGTGGTAGTGAAAGGTTAACCTTCTGTAGTGTGGTTAACACAGAAATACGCAATTTTAGGGCGGCTAGGTGGTGTAGTGGTCTAAGGCACTCGCCACCAGTGTGGAGACGCTAGGATTCGCGTGTTCGAATCCAGCTCTCCACATTGTTTTTCAGTTTGGCTGGTCGTCCGCAGTAATACACATTGGCCGTATTACGGGGAGGGAAAAACTGAAGGGTGGGGATCGAACGTTGTGAACAAGCGACTCCTACAAGTCGGTTGGTGCGCCTGCGCAGTAGAATCAGGAAGTGTCGGGGGCAGCGTGAGCCTCCCACGCGTTACTCCTCGACACTGAGAGGTCGAGCTGCGCAGGTGAAAAGATGCGACTGCTGTTACCTCAAGTACCGGAGGGGACTTGTGCTATGTATGACTTAGTCCACATTGCAGCCGGCTTGTGGGAGGCAAGAAACAGCGTTCGTGACAGGGGAGGGTTGAATTGGATGATACGAAATTGGGATGGGAGAAAAATATAGAAAAATGGGAGAAAAAGTGGATCAAAAAAAAAAAAGAAATACGCAATTTTAGAGTAATTAGAGATGAATACTGAAGAACTCGAATCATTAGAGGTTCTCAAAGTGAGGTCCATGTCCATGAGAGGGATCTGGGCAGTTCCCATAGAAAATTCAAAGTTAACAGGACCAAATCATCAGTTTCTTATTTATTTATTTAACCTTTATTTTGCCAGATAAAACATTGATCTGGTCCAAGAGGCCCCAACAGGAGTACAAATATACATATATACACATATATATACATATATATATAATATATATACATATACTGTACATACATACACACATATACACCAATAACAAAATAAAAACAGTTAAGAATCATACACATAAGCAAATAAACAAACAAACAAACATTATGCACAGCCTATGTACAAAAGAAATAAACAGTTCATCTCTAGTCTTTACAGTTTTCTTCAATTGCATAAACACTCAAATCAAAAGTATTACACAATTATCAAAACCTTACACTCAAGGAGCAAAACGTAGGCCCAGATTTGCACCCCTATAAGCACAATGTCAGCCTCACACTTTTTGCAAAACAATACACACAGTGATTTGCAAAACACTAAACACACTTCCATTACATTAGACACAGAATATCAAATTACCACACATATGAGCCAATTGGTTAAACACAGCCATCAGATGCACAAACACACCATTGCTTAATTGTAGATACACCAATCAGGTTTAAGCACTATAAAAATGCAGCAGGTGAGTTCACCTGTCTTCAACCAAAATGGAAAGAGAGTGAAGTACTGTACACAGAGAACGTGAAAATATACAATACATTCACCAAACACTACACAAGACAACCAATGATGCAGACTGATGAAAATATACATTTTCTCCCATTTTCCCAAATCAGTCAACATGTCAACATGGAGAATCACAACAAAAAATTATCTTGCCAGATCCATAGGCAAAAAGATAATGTCTAGTATTTTCTGTACTCTATTTACATTTTTTCAAAATTGTTTTTGTTTTACTGTAATTTTAACCTGTACTGGATACAGTATTTTATGTTTGTCTGATACTTGCTGAGCTTACAGTGTTATGCACATAGTAGCATGAAAACTGGGACATGTTTTGTTGTGATTCTCCATGTTGAAATGTTGACTGATTTGGTTATATGGAGAGAACATTTATATTTTCATCAGTCTGCATCATTGATTTGGGTATATTTATATGGAGAGAAAATGTTTTTTTTTTAGCAGTCTGCATCATTGATTTGGGTATATGTAGATAAATAAATTATATTTTCATCAGTCTACTCTACAGCATTGGTCTTGTGTAGTGTTTGGTGAATTTATTGTATATTTGCACATTCTCTGCGTACTTCACTTACAGTACTCTAATCACTGAGAAGTAGAATTGCTAAATGTGTTTTAGGTTAAGCACAGCAGTGTGTGTAACTGGTTCAAACAGAATTGAGTCATATGAAACGTGTGTTTCATATGGTAACAAAATGTAGTTTTTATAAATTAGTGTATGGTTTTGACAAGTGTTTAATTTAGCAAAGGATCTGAGGTGTTCTGATAATTGTGTGTGTGGTTGTGCTAATTGTGTGTTTTGAAACACCGGGCCCCGTTTTCAAAATCATGCTTAAGCAATCGAAAAAAAAAACTATTGTGTGTTTCATTATAATTATGTTTCAGTCTTCTCATAAAAAAAATATTCGATTTTTGGGTCTTTTCCTGCCTTTGGTCCGCTTTGCATTCACATCTCAAATGAACCGTAGCAGGGTTCACTTGCAAGAGTGAATGAGCTTTCACACCACCCCAAACATACCGGACTATCCGAGGAAATGAACCAGGGTTCGATTAAAGCTTATTATAGTTTATCACAGTATCATGAGCATGTCTTTGTCAGTGGACACTGGACATGGGTATGGATGGCTCCAGGTGCTGCTGTGTTAAAGTGCACATCTTCAAGTCCACAAATCGGTGAATGAAAGAATGATAGGATCAAATGAAAACTACTTAACTATTAAAAACTACTAAAAATGGATTAAAAGTACTACAAACCAACAAAAAATACCAAACACTAACAAACATTCAGCACAGACAATGGGGATGCTGACATAAAAAAAAAAGTTAAAAAAAAGTTAAAAAAAAAATTTAAACAATTTTTTTTTTTTTTTTCTTCTTTTTTTTGGTCCGGGGCTAGGAGAAAAACATCCGGGGCTAAAGCCCCGGAAGCCCAGGGCTAACGACGCCACTGTTCAGCACCCAGGGACCAACGCCAGTTATAATACCAGTACCTTGGTCCAGGGTAATAGCGTGTCTTTTAAAGGGGACATGCATTGCTATTCCTAGCACTATTTGGGCAACTTTACACAATTCCTGTCTATGGAAGACATCTGTAAGGTTTATTTAAAAAAAAAAATCATTGTTTTATATTTCTAAGAGAGAGAGAGAGAGAGAGAGAGAGAGAGAGAGAGAGAGAGGGGGAGGGAATTTTGACAACACTTTATTTATAAATCATTCCAGCATTACAACAAAAAGTGTTACACAGTCAACTGTATAATTGATTGATTGATTGAAAACTTTATTAACAGATTGCAGAATGGGTACAATACAGTACAGCTCAATACACACAATTGTTAAGGGGATGCAGACCAGAGAAAGACTTTCGTCTTGTTTACATCAGGGTCCCCCATTTTCAATTTATCATGACATACATGACATACAGATAGTCAGTACTGCTACATCTATACATTTATGACATACCAGATTTGCAAATACAGTACTGTTTGTGATACAGAACGAGTCAGGAAAAGGGAGTATATACATTTGACGTAGAAACTGTACATTGGAGGAGGTTGGGTGGGGGGGTTGGGTACACTGGGATATTGACAACCATACTGGGTAATCTACATTGGAGGGGGGGGGGGGGGGGGGGGGGGGGGGCACACTGTATAAACACGCAAAACTGTACATTGAGGGGGGGGGGGGGGGGGGAGACACTGTACAAACAAACAAAATTGTACATTGGACTATTGACAAAACCATACTAGGTAAATGACTGTACATTGGAGGGGGTTGGGTTAGGATATTTACAGGGGCCAGTGTTGAATTGCAGTCTCCCGTAGGTGTCCCTTGAGAGAGGTTTTGAAAGTGGGTAGTGATTCACATTCCTTTACAGCTTTGGGTAGGGCGTTCCACATTGATGTGGCATAATTGCGAAACGTGTTTAGTCCCTTATTTGAGCCGAATCTGGGTTTAACATGATTTGTGGAGCTCCCTCTGGTGTTGTGATCGTGGTATTCACTGACCTTTGGGAAGTATTTTGACATGTACATGGGTACCTTGGTCGTGTAGTGTATCTTGTAGACCAGGCCCATTGCAAGTTGCTGTACTCTGTCGTCTACTCTAAGCCATCCTAGGTTGTCAAAGTGGGCAGGGGTGAGGTGGGTTCTAGGAGAAAGGTCAAGCAGTAGTCTGACCAGTTTGTTTTGAGATGTTTGTAATTTTGTTTTTAGCGCCTTTGAGGTGCTTTGGTACCATGAGGTGCAAGCATAGTCGTAGTACCCCTGAATGAGTGCTCCTGCCAGAGTCTTCAGGGTATTCTTGTTTACCAGAGAGGAGATCCGGTACAAGAATCGAGTTCGTTGGTTGACTTTTTTTATTACATTGGATGCCATTTTGTCACAGGAAAGATTAGCCTCTAGGATGGAACCCAGGTAGGTAATTTCATCTTTCCTTGTGACAATATTGTCACCCACTGTAACTGAGAAGCCGTCGGTCTTGCTGAGTTTGTTATTTGAACCGAAGAGAATGGACTCTGTTTTGCCCATGTGTAATGATAGTTTGTTATCAGCGAGCCATATGCAGATTCTGCCTAGTTCCGAGCTGAGGGTTTTTTCAACCTGTAACTTGTTCTTGTCAGAGACCAGCAGGGCTGAGTCGTCCGCAAACAGGAACAAGTTGCAGTCACAAGCTGACGACATGTCATTTGCATAAATTAGGAACAGTAGCGGTCCTAGTATGCTTCCTTGTGGAACACCACAGCTCACTGTGAGGGGGGGGGGGGGATAGGGTACCGTTTACCTCCACCATCTGTTCCCTCCCCTCAAGGTAGGATTGCATCCAGCTCACTGATAGACTATCAAAACCAATTGCTTTTAGCTTGTCAATCAGAATGGAGTGATTGACCGTGTCAAAGGCCTTTTGTAGGTCCAGCATGACCATGCCGCAGTATTTGCCTGCGTCCACCTCTTGTTTGATGTGGTCATTCAAATAGAGAAGGCATGTGTCAGTGGAGTGGGATGTTCTGAAGCCAGATTGGAATTCGTAGATTAGATTTTTTTCCGCTAGGTACTTTTCGACCTGTTCGTAGACTATTTTTTCCATGACTTTCGAGATGGAGGTGAGAATAGAAACAGGGCGGTAGTTGCCTGGGTCTAATTTGCTGCCCTTTTTGTGCAGAGGGGTCACCCTCGCAATTTTGAAGTCCTTGGGGACGTGTCCCTGTTTTATGGAGAGGTTTATTATGTGTGTGATGATTGGGGTGATGGCGGCTGCTGAGTCTCTGAGGAATTTGGAAGGGATGTTGTCGTGGCCAGTGGCCTTGTTAGGTTGGAGGGCGCTCAGTTTATTGAGTACCTCATCTGTTGTTACCATTTCCAGCTTGAAGTCGTCCTTGTGGACCCCTAGGTTTTTGTAGTAAGCTACTATATGTTCTACCCCATAAAGCCCTGAGTGGGAGGGTAGTTTGTTTACCAGTGTTGTGGCTATGTTTGTGAAGAAAATGTTTAAGTAATTGGCTACATCCAGCTTGTCTGTGATGAGCGTGTTGTCCGTTTTTATGTTTATGTTTGAGAATCTGGTTTTAAGTTTTTTACTGCATCCTAGTTGATTATTGAGTAATTTCCAAAGTTCACGTGGTTTGTTTTTGTTTTCCTCAGTTTTGTCATTGATGAAATTCTTTTTTGCAGTTTTGATCATGGAGTTTACGTCGTTTCTTAGTCTGTTTCTTTCTAGTTTGAGTTCAGTCACGTGGGCTTGGAGTTCACTGCTCGTGCTTTTAGTAAGCTTTGACTGACTTTTACGAAACTCTGAGCATTTTTTGTCTCTGGTTTTCATAGCGGTTTCATAACACTCGTCTTTCTTTCAATAACAATTTGACCATACATTTTTAAAAGCACAACAACAACAACAACAAAACAACAAAAGAAAACGCCACCAACAACAAAAAAAACAACCACAACAAAGAAAAAACTCAAATCAGCTCAATTGCCAACACCAACTCATCTTCCATTACAGAGCACAACACTCCTTTATGTGCCCATATATCAGTGAACTGATCTAGGTTGTTCAATGCTCTATAATAATTAAAATCTATGCTCAGTCTGGCTTTGATCATTTTTCTGAACAGACATACAGCATCATGATCCAAGATCTGTCCTATCTTATTCCTCCTACTGAGATACACAGCCATCTTTGCTCTCCCTAAAATGAAATTAAAAAGATGACACTTGCTTCTTTCCCTTCTACAGTATTTAAAACCTAAAATGTACCTCTCTTTCGAGAACACCTCTTCACCGGACTGGAAAAGTCTCTCTAGTAACCCTAGCAGAGGCAGCAGCCTGGAACAGTCCAGAAAACAGTGGAAAACTGTTTCCCTTTGCGCACAAAAAGGACAGTCATGTGAGACGTTAGGGTTCAATATGGAAATAAAATAATTGACAGCCACTATACCATGTAAAACCCTCCACTGCAGATCGCCAATTCTTTTGAATAACGGTGGTTTGTACAGTGCTCGCCACTCTGGTTTCACCTCATCACTGAGACCAAGGTGCGCTCTCCAGGGAGTGTCACCTCTCCCGTTGAGCTTCTCCTTGTTGAGAACCTTGACTAACAGTCTGTACAAACATTTTCCATCACCCTCATCAAAAAACACACCAGAAACATCTCCCATTGCTAAAAGAGGCCCTGTGCAATTTTTTAAATCAGGCTGCAGCTTAAAACTAGGAAACATATCTTCATCACTAGGATGAAGAAACCCGTTTTTAAACTCTGTCAACATGCAACGTTCTATCTCACTGAGCCCCTGCTTCCATTTTCCCAGCATCATGCTGACCGTCCTGATGGATTTCACTCCCAGGCGTGAAGCAAGAGCAGCAGCATTGTCCATGTTCGCTCCTGTCAATTCCACAACATGGCCCAGTGTGGTGATCTTTGACCTGCAGAGCTGCCCGGAAAATGTCAGACCTGGCCCACCAGCTATGTCCAAACGTGCTCCCAGCACAACTGGCTCCTTCAAAAGCCAGAACAGTGATTTTGAGTAATCCAGCTGTCCTTTATCGAACAAACTCCATGTTTTAAAAAGTACATGATAAAAAACAGGCAGAACATTTAACCGAGCACCGCTAAAATCCATCAAAAACAGAGAATTCGACAGTCCCAGCCCTCCAAGCTGTTGCAGTATGGCACAAGCCACCGGCCTCCACACCAAGTCTTTTGGTCCATAAAAAAGTCTCTGAATGAACTGGAGTCGAAAAGTTGCACCCCTACTGCACAGATGCACAAGACCCTGCCCACCCTCCTCCTTGGGCAGGTACAAAACACTCTGGGGCACCCAGTGCAGCTTGTCCCAGAAAAAATCTAAAAAACAAGCTTGAAGTTTAGGGAGAAGGTCTATTGGGGGATCAACACACATCAGACGATGCCACAATTTAGAAGACACTAGGTTATTGATTACCAGAACACAGCCCCTATACGACATGTTTGGCACAATCCACTTCCATTTCTTTAAACGGCCTTGAGCTATTTCCAGTACATTTTCCCAGTTTTTCCTTTTAAAAGTCTCATCCCCTAAAAACACTCCCAGATATTTGAAACCTCCCTTTTTCCAATGCAGGCCCCCTGGTAAAATGAGTCTGTTGCACAACGTACCCACCATGATTGCTTCGCTCTTCCCCCAATTGACCTTAGCCGAGGAAATCAAAGCAAAACGTCCCACATTTTCAACTAACATATTGATGTCCTCTTGTTTATTTATAAAAATAACCAAGTCATCTGCATATGCTGAAAGCTTAAAAGGTGCAATACAACCAGGGACACTTACCCCCGAGATGCCTGCCCTGAGCCTGTGTAGCAGGGGTTCAAATGCCAGGGAATACAGCATTCCCGACAATGAACACCCCTGCCTAATACCCCTCTGGATTTTAAAAGGAGCACTCAAACCACCATTAATCTTAAGCACACTCTCAATGTTACTGTACAAGGCCTTGATCTTGGCTATGAGACCTGGGCTGAAACCAAAGGCCTCTAGAGTTTTCCACAAGTACTGGTGTTCAACCCTGTCAAAAGCCTTTTCCTGATCTATGGAAATAAGACCAGTTTCCAAACCCAATGCACTAGAGATGTCCAAAAAATCCCGAATCAGAAACACATTGTCACTGACCAACCTGTCAGGCACACAATAGGTCTGGTCACGATGGATCACCTGCCCCATTACCTCTCTCAGCCTGGTAGCTAGCACCTTGGAGAGGAGCTTGTATTCTGTACACAAAAGTGAGACAGGTCTCCAGTTCCTGATCTCCATTAAGTCTCCCTTCTTTGGCAACAGTGTGAGTACTGCCCTCCTGCAGCTCAGCGGCAGCTGCCCTCCAATAAGACTGTCTCCGAGCACCATCAGGAGATCTTCTCCCAACACTGCCCACATGGTCTTATAAAACTCAACAGGTAATCCGTCTATACCCGGAGCTTTCCCATTTTCCATGCTCTTCAGGGCAGTATGGAGCTCATCAAGAGACACATCCGCCTCCAACTCTGCACTGGACTCTTTCTCTACCTTTGGTAGGCCTTCATAGAAACCATGAGATTCCTCCTGCTCCTCTCCAAGTTCAGACTGGAAAAGGCTACTATAAAAACCCACAGCATGCCTCCTGATGTCAGTGGACTCAGACAGTATCTGACCTGTGTCTGAGCGCATGCTGTGGATGAGCCTCTTCTGCCCATTATTGCGCTCCAGACCGAAAAAAAAACGGGAAGATGCATCCATCTCTGAGATGTTTCTGAAACTTTGAGAGCTCCAATATGGCCTCGATCTCCTGTGGATTCTGCTAGCTCTTGAAGCTCCTCCACATCAATCTCCAGAGCCTTCATAGACCTGGCGATATCCCTAGTAACATTTAGAGTGTACTGTTGGCAGAACTGCTTAATTTTGCACTTCCCCACATCCCACCACTGCTGTAGTGAGATAAAACTGGCCTTTGTCTGCTTATGAACCTTCCATAAGAAGGTAAAAGCGTCCACAAAATTTTTATCAGTTAAAAGAGACGTATTAAAATGCCAGTAAGCACTTTGTGGCTTTACACACTTGATAAAAACAGAACAGTACACAAGAGAATGGTCAGTAAAACCAACAGGGGTTATATAACAATTATTAAAAACACTAAAATGGTGTTTAAAACAATAAAACCGATCAAGTCTGGCCAATGATAATAAATTATCTCTAGTATGAACCCATGTGTATTGCCTCTGCTTTTTATGCATTCGTCTCCACACATCACTCAGCTCATACGTCTCAATCACCCTAGAGAGACGACTACGAGATGCAGAGTGAGGCTCTTGATGATCTAAAACGGGGTTAACAGTACAGTTAAAATCCCCTCCCAGAAATAAAAACTCTTCATTATCACAACCCTTAATAACATCAGCCAAAGAATCTAAAAAACACATTCTTTCCAAACCAATATTTGGGACATAAACAACAATAAATACCATTTTCACCTTCTCATATAACACTCTTACTTTTAAAAGACGTCCCTTTACAACCTCCTCAATCTCACATGACTGCGGCAAAAATTGTCTGGAAAATAAAATCCCCACTCCACCACTAGTACTGGTGTTATGGCTTAAAACTATTTCCCCATTCCATTCCCTTTTCCAAGCCACTGTATTATCCTCAGTACTGTGTGTCTCTTGGACAAGCATCACATCAATATTTTTTAAATCCATTAGTTGATAAAGAGATGCCCTCTTTGCATCATCTCTTGCACCATTTAAATTTAGGGTACCTACTTTAAATTCTGCCATGAGAAAATATCCAAATTGCAGGACATAAAATAATAAAAGGAGACCAGATAACTTAACCATCATTGGAGATTTTTGATCTTGACTTTTGCACATGTTTCCTTAAACGATAAATCTCCTGATCAGAGAAACCTTCGTCACTCCTGTCACTGCGTTTCATTAGCCACTTAGCGGACTCAACAAACAGCTTTACGTCAGGAAAAAAACTTTCCACCTTAACTGCCCTTGAGCCTTTAGTATCCTGTAGAACATTTTTTATTCTAGTTAAAGAATACCCATCCCTCCTGTCAGCCTGAGACTGAGTGGGAGGCAGAGACTCCGCCTCATCACTGAAGTCAGAGTCTCCACTGTCACTGTCTACCTGCTGCTCAGGTTGACACTCTTTTTTAGCTTTAGAGTCAGATTGACTGACCTCAGTTTTCCTTTTTTGGGAAATTTTGGTAATATCAGCATCAAATTCCATTTCCTCCTCATTTATGCTACACTCTACTTCTCCAGCAGCTGATCCAGTGCATTTGCCCAATCTGATTCTTTCTTCACCTCCGACCCCTGTCTTCTGACCTCCCACTTCTTCACCCTCCTCGACCACAGTGATCTCGTCAACAGCCTTCGCTCTTCCCCTTTTCTCCACTTTTTTCCAATTAGAATTCACATTTAATCCTGCCTCCGCTACCAAACTTCTTTCTTCCTGCACCTGCTCACCCTGTTCTGCCCCCTCTACCAGGTCTACCCCCTCCTCCTGTTCACTCTGTTCTGCCTCCTCTACCAGGTCCACCCCCCCCTGCACCGTCTCACCTTGTCCTGTCTTCTCCACCAGGCCTCTCCTCTCCTGCACCTGCTCACCCTGTCCCGTCTTCTCCACCAGGCCCCCCCCCCCTCCCCCTGCACCTTCTCACCTTGTCCTGTCTTCTCCACCAGGCCTCTCCTCTCCTCCTGCACCTGCTTACCCTGTTCTACTCCCTCCACCAGGCCTCTCCCCCCCCTCTGCACCTTCTCACCTTGTCCTGTCTTCTCCACCAGACCTTCTCCTGTACCTTTCCTCCCAGAGGTTCTCTCTTGACCCTTGTTGGTGCTCGAGCCACTTGGACCTGCCCTGGGTGATGGCGGTGTTTGATCAGACGACCCAGGCCTCCTAGTAGGACAGGACCTAATCATATGACCGTCCAGCCCACACCCAAAGCATTTCATAGTGTCTGAAGTTATATAAATAGTGTAATCAAAGTCATCCACTCTAAAATTCATGGATAAATTCAGATCACTTTTTTCATTTTTTAAAATCATGAAAACCTGTCTTCTGAAAGATAACACATGCTTTAACAGAGGGGATCTACAACCCAGAGAAATCATCTTCACTGGGGAAACTATCTGTCCGTGTCTAGCCAGTTCCCTTTCCAGGACCTCATTTCTGATGAAAGGAGGAACATTGGAAATGATTATTCTTTGTGCAGGACTTACTAGTGGAAACACGGGGGTAAAAGTGTCTTTGATTACCACTCCCTGCTCCACCACCAAATTCACTTTATCTACACAATCCAAAAAAATTACAACTGCATTATTCATCCGCGATGCAGATTTCACGCTATCATGACCCACAATAGCCCCGACCGCAAGCCCGCACTCTTCTACGGTACAATTCAGTCCCGGGGAGAGCTTTATAGCGTGTCTGCGCGTCAGACGCTCCAAACTCATAGCTGCGGGCGGCATACCGACCAGCAGAACTGGTGGCTGCTACTCGCTCCAAAACACACCAAACACTAAACGAACAACACTGACAAAAGACAAACAAAACGTACATATATAATAGACACACAGATAGAAGATGGAAATAACTTTCAGAAAGTTTTAACTCACGCGAACCGCTCAGTCAAACCTGCCCGCTCCAAACACACTCGCTCCGATACACACGCATGCGCACAGAGAGAGAGAGAGAGAGAGAGACAGAGAGAGAGAGAGAGAGAGAGAGAGAGAGAGAGAGAGAAAAATATCAGGGCTGCGTCTGTGAGATTAGCACGTCCCCTTGTCTCTCTCTCCCTCTCCCGTTTCAGGAAGTGTTGCACTGTGCTGCGCGCTATAGACGGGGCGTAAGTTATGCTACCAAATCGAGAGAGAGAGAGCACTATGTAAACAGGGCTGCATGTGTGAGATTAGCAGGTCCCCTTGTCTCTCTCTCTCCCTGACAGTGCGACGCGAGCGTGTGTATGTGTGCTCTGTCGCGAGGGTGTATTTCTCCCTCTCTCTCTCGTTCGCTCGCGCTACAACCACAGAGCCAATCGGATCACTATCCGCTCCATCCTCGCCACGTGACGTCACCATGCGAGTCAAATCAGAATGACCTGATTTTTTTGACCAGGAAATGGTCTGCTCTGAATGAGAGCAATCCACAAATATGGTATTTAGAGACACTGACACATTGATACTAACTACTATTACTATAATACAATGCTAGACACTGAAAAAAGACAGTTATAATGCATGTCACCTTTAAGAATAATATATTTCTACTGTGTTTTTTACGCACACAACAAAGCATGGGTAAGAATGGTGATATCTTCCACAAACTCACTCCCCAGAAACACTGTAACCAAATCTAGTGTTTTTTTTTATTATAATTTATCGGTAGCAGTCTTTCATGCTGTGGTTTGAAATGGCTTTCAGTCTTGAGAGGAAGCTACAGTCCTGCTAACATTCAGACATGTACTTCAAAAAGAGACTAGAAACACATCTACATATCCTGTTCTTTCCCTGTGCCTTGCATATATTATATTTATCTATTTTTACCTTATTTTCTAGCACTCGCTTGTATTTAAATATGTTTTAGTTAAGTATTGTGTGATTTTTTTGTGAAGGGCGGACTAGCAAAGTAAGATTTTCATTGTATGGCAAACTGTCTGTTTAACTGTGCACATGACAATAAACAATCTTGAATCTCTCTTTCTCTCTCTCTCTGTGTGTGTGTCTCTCTCACTCTCTCTTTTTCTCTCTTTCTGTCTCTCTGTGTCTCTGTCTGTGTGTATATCTCTCTCTGTCTCGCTCTTTCTGTCTCTCTCACTGTCTGTCTCTCTGTCTTTCTCTCTCCCTGTCTCTCTCTATGTGTGTGTCTCTATCTCTCTGTATCTCTCTCTCTTTCTCTCTTTCTCTGTCTCTCTCTCTCTTTCTCTCTCTCTCTCTGTCTCTGTGTGTCTGTCTCTCTCTATGTGTGTCTCTCTCGCTCCCCCCCCCCCCCCCCCCCCCCACCCTCTCTCTCTCGGTGGTGGAACTAAGTTCTGGGTTCGATTCCCGCTTTTGGGGACCAGGTTTCCATGATGCCAGGTACTCAGGTGGGGTATCTCCCAGGCCTTTCTGTGTGGAGTTTGCATGTTCTCCCCGTGCTCGCAAGGGTTTCCCCCTCCCAATAAGATAAACCCAATGGAAAAACATGCAGAACTCAGTGCATGTGCGTGTGTGTGTTCCTGTGGGTCGCCCATCTCACATGTGTGTGTTAATCTGCAGGACAATTAAAGACTTAAATACTTCTCTCTCTCTCTCTCCATCTCTCTCTCTCTCTCTCTCTCTCTCTCTCTCTCTCTCTCTCTCTCTCTCTCTCTCTCTCTCAGGAGGACCTGGTGTTAAGGAGGAGTATGATGTTACTGGGTCTCTCTGTCTTCTCAGTGTTCCTGAGCCATGTGGTTGGTTTTGCTGGAGCAGGAAGTCTGTGTACCCTGGTGTTGTCCTTCCTGGCTGCGCTGGGCTGGAAGCAGGACAAGGTGAGAGACAGACAACTGTTCAACCACATCCTGGTATTTATTTAAAATAATTATACATGTTTAGAATCAATGGCCCATTTTATGATTCTGTCAACAGCATTGAGATGCCTTTTTCATGTTTATTGTCAAGAGACTTTCTGGTCTTTCAGCTACACTACACTATCTATCACTATCACAGAATGAATAATAATATAAACATACTCTCACACTGGATTGATTGATTGATTGATTGATTGATTGATTGATTGATTGATTGATTGATTGATTGATTGATTGACAGGCTCCAGTAGCAGCCATGGTGGGCAGGTCCTGGGACCTCTTTCAGCCCCTCCTCTTTGGTCTGATTGGAGCAGAGATCACCATTAAAACCCTTAGTCC
Organism: Notolepis coatsorum; assembly: GCF_963971535.1. NCBI lineage: Eukaryota > Metazoa > Chordata > Actinopteri > Aulopiformes > Paralepididae > Notolepis > Notolepis coatsorum. The sequence continues at coordinate 82,203,444 of NC_140165.1, read as the reverse complement.
TAGCACCGTAGGTAAGAACTACAATATCACTGTTATTATAGTTATTACAGGTTAGTATAGAGTTCAATCAATCAATTATAATATATCTATGTCTGACTGTCTGTCTCTATGTGTGTGTGTGTGTGTGTGTGTGTGTGGGGGGGGGGGGGGGGGGGTGTCTGTGTCTCTCTCTCTTTATCTCTCTCTCTCTCTCTCTCTGGGAGCTAGTGTGGGGAGAAGCGTCTAACGTTTATTCGTATAGATGCTGTAAACGTTGTTAGTTTTGCGCGGTATACATAGTGTTAATTTAAGAGCGTTGTTATTGTGTGTGTGCGTGCGGCGAGTCTGTGCTGGTCGGTGTGCCCACTGTGCTGACGCTGAGATGGAGTTTGCCAAACTCACTAGGAAACATAGCCCCTTTCCGGACTGTAAGTCACGCCAACATCGTTGGACGAGCTAAAGCTCTCATGTATCTATTCTACAGACAGACCATTGAAAAATGCCACAATTAAGTCTGTCACGCTGATCGGCAACAAAACGCTCGTCGCAGAGACATTTCAAAGGTGATCACAGTTGCACGAGGGTTTCGGACAGACAAGACGCTAGGGTTTGAAAGCTCTGCGTTGCTAATAAACATTTAAACAAACATTTAAAAGTGCTGGTCTGTTAAAAAGAGTACAAGCTATTCTAATTCATTTATTTTGGAATAGGTTACACTGGGTACCACAACGTGTACTATACCTACCAAAGGGAGGGCAGGGTTTATATGACTGCATCCAGAGAGCAGAGTAGCAGTTTTAAGACTCCAGTTCTTACAACGTTACCTCACAGGAAGTGGTGATGTGTTGTGGAGGCCTCTTAAGAGCCTTATTTTAAATGGGTTGGGTTTAGATGCATCGTTGTTTTTAACAGACTGTATTTTTAAGACTGTGAATGTTAACATATTGTCACCTTTTTATAAACAACTGTTTAGAGCCTCTTTTTAAACGGTGCAGGGTGGAGACTACAACATCACTGTTTTGGCTCCTGGAGGAGCCTTTAATCCAGGGGGCCAGGTTGGACATTCAAGGCAACAACAGGGCTGGCCTACATCAGAGTGTCACGACTCGACGTATTGAACCCAATATGCAGATAATGAGAATCGGCAGACAGGTCTTGTTCAAACCCAGTACGGGTATATTTAATTAAAAAATAGTCAGGTATTCAGGCAGAGGTCGATACACGGGGGGAGCACTCGTACAGTCCAGGGGCGTGCGCGGGACAGGAGAGTCAGACAGGCAGGGGTCGTTACACGGGGGGAGCACTCGTACAGTCCAGGGGCGTGCGCGGGACAGGAGAGTCAGACAGGCAGGGGTCGATACGCGGGGGAGCACTCGTACAGTCCAGGGGCGTGCGCGGGACAGGAGAGTCAGACAGGCAGGGGTCGTTACACGGGGGAGCACTCGTACAGTCCAGGGCGTGCGCGGGACAGGAGAGTCAGACAGGCAGGGGTCGATACACGGGGGAGCACTCGTACAGTCCAGGGGCGTGCGCGGGGACAGGAGAGTCAGACAGGCAGGGGTCGATACACGGGTATAGGGTAGTTAGCCAGGCAGGGGTCAACACGGTTACAGGTCCTCATACGTTCCGGGAGAAGGCAAGGAGGGTTGTCAGGCAGGCGGGGGTCAGAGCACGGCTACCGAGAGCCAGAGATCAGGGTGAAGAGCCAGGTAGGACTGTGGGGGAAGGAGGGACAACAAAGGGTTAGGCACGATCGGAGAACAATGGACTAGAGAACAATACGAGAGAGAGCAGAATAGCACGACTAACTGGGA